>NW_017535808.1:398448-492213 GCF_001853355.1 Bactrocera latifrons | reverse complement strand
CAAATTCACTGTATTTTAGTGTTACATTTGCTGTCACCAATTTCTAACTCACATAAATTTCCTCCACCTTGTTTCCTTTCCCTATTTATTTCTTTTTTCATTCATTCCACTTTTTCACTCATTTATTTTACTTTAATTTTTTCGACTTAACTCTCTTTCTCCTTTCACTATAATTTCACTGAATTTGTTTTAAATTTTATTATTTCACTCGTTTTATTTTTAAATTAAAATAATTTCTTTCATTTTAGCTAATTTAATTTCTTTTTTATTATTCTATTCATTATTATTTTTCATATATCACACTCCACCCCTTTTTTTTATAATTTAAACGAAATTTTTTTTGTGAAAACAATTATCAATTACTTTATATTTTATAAGGCTTCATATACATTGCGACAAAAAAGCACCCGGAAATTGTAATTTAAATTGCGCGGGTAAATGATATTTGAAAAAAAAAAAGAATTATTTTCATAAGTTGTTAGGACTGTTTTTAATACTATGCCAAATGTGAGCGCGTTCTGTCCACCAATCTGTTTACAACAGCTGCTTGAGTCCGTACAACGCAGTAGTGTGTTGCGATTTTTACAATGGATAAAAATATCGAACAAAGAATTTGTCTTAAATTTTGTATTTCTAAACAAATGTTGGAAAAGGATGAAAAATGGATTCAGTTTTATCAACAAAAAGGCCTACGAGTGGTACAAAGTCTTCAAAGATGACTGAGAGATCGCTGACGACATGTCTCGTTCTGAACAACCTTCTCAACCTCTACTGAAAATATTAGGTTGTCAAAAAAGTCTTCCGGCATTTTCGCTAGTTGGCTCTGAGAGCGCGTAGTTCTAGTTTTATTCGTCGCATCAGGTCATGCTATACCTTTTTGGAAAGCTTATTATTTATTTTGATTGATTGTCGTTTCTTTTAAGTCATTCGTGAGTTATAGCGTCGCAAACATGGAGCGAAATAAAGAGAAAATACGGCATATTTTACAGTACTAGTACGATAAAGGCAAAAATGCATCTCAAGCCGCCAATAAAATCTGTGCAGTTTATGGACCCGATACAGTTTCCATTTCCACCGCACAACGGTGGTTTCAACGTTTTCGTTCTGGTGTAGATGTGGTCGAAGATACGCCTGTCGTCGAAAATTGCGATAAAATCGCTGAATTGGTCGAAAGAGACCAGCATAGTAGCAGCCGTAGCATGGGTCAATAGCTGGGCATGAGTCATCAAAAAAAATTTTATGAACAATTGAAAATCGAAAAAAATTAAATAAAAATACCGCAAGACTTTTTTGACAACCCATTATTAAAAAAGTGAAGAATATGATGCTTGGAAATCATCAGGCAAGTATTAGAGATATGGCAAGAGAGCTCGACATCTTTCACGAGCCCGTTCGAATTATTTTGTTGAATATTTTGCATATGAAATGCGTTCTTGCTCGACTCGTCCCGATAGAGCTGAATTTTTTCGCATCGAGCTACGATTGTGACCGAATTTAAAGCCAAAACGCAATGGATACCATCGATCGACCGTGTGATTTTTTCTTGTTCCACAAACTAAAATTTACGCTCCGTGGAACCCGTTTTCAGTTGGTCGAAGAGATAAAACAAAATTTGCTGAAGGAACTGTAGTACATCCCAAAAAGTGCTTATGAAGAGTTGTTGCATATGATGGGGATTATTTTGAAAGCGATAAAATAAATAATTAAATATTAAGCGTTTTATTTACAATTTCCGCATCCTTTTTTGTTTTAATGCATGTACGTACCTGTCATACAAACTGGCCGACTGAAAATAAAGTTCGTGTATAGAAAACATTTTTATTTGACAAGATATTTTCACCATATTTCGCATGGATTACAAGTCAACGATACAATTTCCGAACATATTGTTTAGGTTGGAGCACTATAACTTATAGCTGTCATACAAACCGATCGATAAATATCAAGTTCTTGTATTGAAAACGTTTTTATTAGTGAAAGGTATTTTTTCTTGTTTTTACTTGATTTAATTTTTATTTGAACAAAATTTAATTTCACTTATTCATATCACTTATATTAATAACTCGCTTGATATACTTAACTATTTTTTTTATTTTATTTTTTTGGCTTTCTATTTTTAATTTGCTTGCTTACCTTTTCATTTATAACTAGTTTTCCTTTTTTCAGATTTTTTTATTTCTTTCTTAATTAATAAATTAAATTTTGTTTGTATACTTTGGCATATTTTACTTCCGTATGTCAGATTTCACCTATTTTAAGTAATTTACTATTTTTATTTCATCTATTATATGTTCACCTTATTTGAGTGATTTACCGCAACTTATTTGTTTTTGGGATATGTGATATGTTTATATCTGCTATTATGTAAATTTTTTATTTTTACTTATTTTATTCATTTATTTGGTTTTAAATTATGGCGTTTAACTGTATTTATATATTTATTTATATATTCTTTACCATACATTATTTATCCAACCGTCGGTATATCCTCACTTTGAGCTTTACACTTTCCTTTAATCGCGCTTACTACTCTTTATTGTTTTCATTCCTCTTCACTTTCATAATTTTAAATAATACTTATTTAATATCACTTTGGACAAGTTTCATACATTTGAATTAATATTTATTTAAGATTAGTTGCGTGTAAACACGCCATAAATGATAATTTTCAATTAAACCGTTACACTTCAGCCTCATAGATTATTGCCCATTACATTTTAAATCGATAAAATTAATTTAATGCAATTAAACACACATCAATCGTTACACTTCGCCATCATAGGTTATTGTCCGTTACATTTCAAAATACACGCTAAATAATTCGTTACACATTTATGAATGAAACACACCCACACATTTCTTAAATTCCGTGGGGATACGTAATTTCCTACGTCGTAAAGCACGTCACAATTAAATTCACCACACCACGCGGTGCATTGCACTTTGCTCTCAATATATATATATTTCCATTTTTTCCATATTTATTTCATTTTATTAATTAGCCACGGTATAGGCTGATATATATGCTATTACACGTGCACAAGCACACGAACGTCGTTTTTGCCAAAAGCCACGTATGCGAATATAACCTCAAAATTGCGTAATTTTCTTTGTTTTGCTGGAAAACCCGCCGAAATTCACTAAATTCACATAGAAAACATTGTCCTTGCACGTATCCTTAACGCCTTTACACATTACATAAGTCGTTGACACGTAACTGCGTCTTTGAGCGCGAATAAAGGTCAAATTAGTTTGCACACAGTTTCACAGCGGTTTTCGCGTTAAAATAACCGTTTTTCAAAATTCTTTCTTTTGCACACTGTTCACATGCACTGCACACATCTTTGTATGCTACATTTTTGCTCGATTTCGGCTTTTTAAGGCTCAGGGACCTTCAAAATTAGCACTTGTACGTGGTTGCTTCCGAATTATTGTTGTTATTCCGCCGGCGATCGTACGCGGAATGAGCTCCGATCGCTGTAAAATTGCAGTATTTTTTAAATTCACCATGGCTTAATTTCACGCTTTAACAGAGAGTTTCATGCAATTTCGTAACCCAGCGGACGCAAAATCGAGGTTTCAGAACAAATTGTTATTGACTTGATACGATGTTTTTATTCCAGAAATGCTATAGGTTCCACTGGATTGTAAGCCTCGAATTGTCACTGTAAACTTAAGAAGTTAAATGTGAAATCCTTTTCAATAAAAACCGAACACTTAGAAGGACCTGTTTCCGCTTTTAGACGAAATTTGATAAGCGTTTTCAGAAATACCTATTTGCACTTATCTGCAAGATGCAATGGAGAATATCCTTATAGTTTACTTTTAATCCTACTACATGAATGCCGTTCGTACAGTGTCCAATTAGAACTCCTAGACCCATTAAAAAGTAGGTTTCGTTGAGAGCAAGAAGTTCACTATAGCTTTTACAATTTACACTAGCAGAATCTTGCGATTTCATAGCTGCTAATAGTTGACCAACACTTGCTGAGCTGCTCTGGGACTCAACAATCCAGTAATGAACTACAAGCAGCCAACAGAGTTTTTATCCATTCTCATTTCGAAGTTATTGAGACTGAAGTATCCTAGCAAGCTCATCAGTCTTACAATGAACTACAGTACCGAGGTACACAAACTAGATTGGTACTCATTTAGTAACTCGATACTTCTTATTCTTCTTTATTGGCGTAGACACCGCTTACCCGTTTATAACCGAGTTTACAATAGCGCGCCAGCCTTATTTTCGTAGTTTGGCGCCAATTGAAGATTCGAAGCGGAGCAAGTCCCTTCTCCACCTGGTCTATCCAACGGAGTGGAGGTCCTCTTCTTCCTCTGCTTCACCTGGCAGGTGCTGCGTCGAATACTTTCAGTGCTGGAGCTAGATACTAGAGGCTAGTAGGGTACATATGCCTCCAATGGTCTAGAGCGCAGAGTCAGAGCTCAAGGCAAAACTCGCTGTTCTACCATCGGATTGAATAGTTGCCACCCTGATGGAGGCTGCGTCCCGGGGCAGAGATCTACGGCTTCGATCACCCACCACCATCGATATATTTTACCGCGCACTGTTTTAAAAGATCGAAGCTTCCTAAACTGCAACGCTCTACAAAAGGTGAATCAAATCTGCATCTATGGTACTAACTCTGACTCCAATCACCTGCTATGTATAACATAAAATAACTCATTCTTGCTAACGGTTTCACAGTTTGAGAGCCAGAAGTGCAATCTTGAAAGTTTGTAATTTTGTATATTGATAACTATACGTTTATCAATACAACTAGGCGAGGAATTTCGCCTCTCAAAATCAGTAATGCACGATCATCTAACATTTTCCCACAACGAGTCGACATAAGCTTCCAAATCATATCCTCCCGACTAAAAACGGATCAATTTTACTTTAAGCAGTTCATGTTCCGTCTGCCTGATAATCGGACCCGAACAGTATATGAAATTCCATATCTTTTCGATTGACGGTAAACTCTGTTAAAATATACACAAAAAGGAAACGTTTTGATTGAAATTCGCTTAACTTGCGGTTGTAAATTTTTTTGTTTGCTGGTTAGTCAAATACATCCATATATATACCTTTCTTCCGAAATTCTCTTGACATTCAGTTGCAAATATTTTTTGTTTGTTGGGTAGGCAAGTGCATCAATATATATTTTTCTCTTGAGATTCGCTCGACTTTGAGTTGCAAATTTTGTGTTTGTTGGGTAGCCAAGGTACTCAATTTACTTGTTGATTGCAATTTTAGCTCGACGTAATGCTAAAAAATTGTGTTTACTGGGTTCCACTTGTAGCTGGATGCAATTGAGCGTTATTGCTACTAGCGCATTGGTTTTCAGGTCGGTTCCGCCTAATTAATGGTTTGGCTCACCGTTTTTCGACCCAGTAGCTATTTTTTTGTAGGCTTTGGTTGATTGCTTTCTTGAGTGAACACTTAACAGTGAGTTTTTCGTCTTTGCTTTTTGAGGTTATCTCCATACAATTAACTGGAGAGTTTCTCGCTATCAAAGTTCCGTTAAAAGGGAAGGCATGAAAGTATTGAATAATTTCTTTAAGAAAGTCCAATTAGCGATGTGAGTTTTGTGGAATCAGTTTCCTTGGTTTTCTCTTTGTAGCATTAAGCTATATAGAGGATATATTCTTTCGTCATTTTACCAGCATATCGGGAATTTTCACAATGAGTCGAAGTAAACTGCCCGAGATTTCCTCAAAATCACAACCAGACATATAAAAAAGGTTCCATCTTACATTAAGTAGTTCGTGTTCAGTCTGCAGGATAAGCTTAGCCGGTTATAATATCAGATGTACAATATTCCAACGTCTTCATCATTAGCAATGCATTCTCAGAGTTTTGAGTATTCTATCGTAATTAATATCGTGAGATGAGGCTTCTGTGGTAAATTACCTGCTGAAGACCAATAGCAAAACGCTGAGTCTTACTTTTTACCGTTATACTTTACCAACCTACCTTTTGGTCAGCTAGTGCCTACTCTCTTCTTTCTACTCTCGCTACTACATATTTTTTTCCTGCTGAGCGGAAAAGCTAAAGTAAAAGTGAAGATATCCTTGCTGCATCCATTTTGTGCACTCCTTACATCCTTTATTTAACGTAAAGTGCATTAAAGCCAACACTACGCGCTGACTGACAAGTGGGGTAATTAAATTCGCCAAGAAAAAAGTGAAAAGTGTTGTCCTACAAAAAGAAAAACGCAACAAATGAAGCGAAAGGCAAGCTTCACAAAGCAGCACTCAAAGGCGCTTGCAAATTTAATTGGCTTTTTTTCACACTACACAAAAGGACTTGAAGCGGGTGAGGAAAAACTGCACTTTGCTGGCTGAATGTGTTCTACAGTCTTTGTTGACAAGCACTTTTCGAATGCGCACAAGAAATAGCACTTCTAGAAATAGCGCCATGTTGCCAAGTCGGCTGAGCGCACCTGTTTGCAGACATTTTATGCATTCTTTTGCACATCCTTATTTATTTGCTTAGCGTAACTGATGACATTATTAAGTTTGTGAAATGTTTTAGCAGGAAAATAATTGAATTTCACACATAACGGTTGCTTTTTTTAACATTATTCATAGGTACTCGCATTAAGCATGTCCTCTGCGTCCTTTGGCACGCCCATTATAATAGCTCAAGATACACATATGTGGCGTGTTATACAAATAATTACATACGTTTTAATGTTATTGCTGCTTCACGCCTTTGTTAGGCAATCAATGTTGACAGCGCCGTGTAGAATTTGTGTCCAAAAGAGAAGGGTTGAATTTGAGTTTTGTGTGTAGAAATGTGCGTGAGTTATCGATATAATGCTTCTTATTCTTCTTTATTGACGTAGATATCGCTTGCACTGTTATAGCCGAGTTTGCAATAACGCGCCAGTCGTTCTTCCTTTTCGGAATTGCAGATTCCAAGTGTAGCTAGATCCTTCTCCACCCTGTCTTTCCAACGGAGTGGAGGTCTTCCTCTTATTTTGCTTCCCCCGGCGGGTAAGCGTCGAATACTCTCAGAGCTGGAGTGTTTTCGTCCATTCGGACGACATTTCTTATCGCTGGTTAAGCTTATTAACTACTTTAATACCGCCAATCCACAAATTCAACGTCGTTTTTTGAAATAACTGACGACAGAAATTTATTTGATATATACATTTAAACGACTAGATACTATTTTTGATGTATTATCGACACAACTGGTCATAATCCCTGCATAGGGCTTTGTGCTCTCAACGAAAAAATCGTAAACTCTGTCTTTAATCATCCACGAATTATTTGACCCTCTTATAAAGCTTTGTGTCGGATAGTGGTCTCAATCCGATATTTAAATCCATAATTTTTTTGATATGGAAATTCAGCTACGGATCGTTCTTTGCGCTCATAATTAAAAATCGTATCCTCATTATTTGAATTTCTTTCTGAATATTCATCTTGAACATAATCTGACCTTCAAGTCAATCCTTGGAGTTCCAACGCTGTTGTCGAAATTGAATTTCTTGCTGCATCTCGAATATAATCTGACATTTAAAACAACGCTTGGAGTTTCTATGATGTGTTGAAATTAAACTACGCTTCGGTTCTTGCGATAGTAACTTATAAATTCTTATAAAGTTTGTCCTTCATGCTTCATCCATTATTTAGACTTTCTTCTGAATCTTCGTTAGGGACAAGTTATCGATATTAATTGTAATAAATTGTTAATTCTGATAAATCTAATCCTTGTGAAGTTTGTCTTTCACTCTCCACGAATTATTTCCACTTCCTTGGGAATCTTCACTCGGACTTCAAATCCATCCTTTTAGTTTCAATGATATGATGGAACTAAACTATACATCGGGTTTTGTGATTACAACTAAGAAGTCATTATAAAGTAAGTCTCTCTTCGAATCTGCGTCTCGCATTTTTTTGTGAGAAACCGAAAACCCTTTGATATAGAACTTTGCAAAAACCTATGGGTAGTGAAAGTAGTACTAATAGCCATTGTGAATTGACTTTTTTGATTAATAAATATTCCATCTTTTTCATCATCTCTAATGGGTCCTCAACAGTTATTCTAGGAATCCTAATAGCCATTGGCAATCAATTTTTTTTTTTGACTAATAAATATTCCATCTCTTTCATCATCCCCCCAGCATTTTGCGAAGGTCAAGTGCAAAACAGATGCTCCATTATTTCTTTCTGTTTTGCTATAACATTTTCTGCTCAAAAGTAAAAATTGTTGTTGTTGTGGCGTCAGAAAACATTCCTGAAGTAATTTAGGGAAATGGTGCCGAGTTGAAGCCACAGGTGTAGCTCCAGCATCTATTGCTTTAAGCAACCTCTGAAGGATCTGAACGGACTTGTATAGAAAGATTGTCCTAATTGTTGTCTGGGTGCGGTTCTTGTTGTAGCGGCAGAGTTCTACCGGCCCTGACAGTTCTTGGCCGCATAAAAAACCCGGGTTCGTTCCGGTTACGCAGACCCGACTGCCGTGGGAACGGGTCCATATACTTGTAGTTATCCAAGGCCATAGGTGTTGTGCCATCATCCGTTGTTTTAAGCAACCTTTGAAAGATCAAAACGGACTTGAATGGAAGGATCATCGTAATATGTGTCTAGTTCCCCACTAAAATATAATCGCCTGGCGTTTAATGTGGGAACCTTTTGTTGTACCTAAGAATCTTGAATTGCAATTGAATATTTGAAGTTGTATTCTTATAACGATCGCCATAGATGAGCCCTGTGCCTGCATTCGTGTCGCCTTATCGTTTCGACTTCAAAGCTGTTTATCGACTTTCCGCATCTTTAATCATCGCTGTAGCTTCAATTGCCTTTAACACACCACATATGTGGGCAATACATATGCACATATGTGTACCCGCAAGCGTGTGTGTAAAGCGTGGTGGTTAGTTTTTCTGGTGGAACGAAAGGGTTAAATTGCCTGTGCCTTACCCCTGCCTTTTAAGAGTCACTTCTACAAACAAGTGCACATACCCATTCATATACATATGTATATATGTACAACGCAAATAGGGGGCTCGCACCAACTTGCTGTTTCGTTTTTTTTCACCTTTTTATTGTTTTTGTTTTTGCGACTGATATATGCGCGTGTTAATTGCATAGCAGGCACTCTATGCTTTCGGTATTTGTATAATGTGGATATATGTATATATCGTTGCACTCATACATATGTACATAGATATGTGCCGAAAATATTTATTACCGTTACAAATTGTAACTAAATGAAAATTTTCATTACGTATTTGTTTTTAGTTTATTTGCCGTGTGTTTTTTCGTTGACTGTGTAAATACTTGTTGTCTTCTTTGTGTGTTAGTAACGTACTCTTCACATGTTGAGCGATATTCTGCAGAAAAATAAGCCTCCAATTTGACTCCCACATGTGCGTAGTCCTTTTATGTAAACAGTTTAAAGATAATTTTTGCCACTTTTGAACCCAGTTGGGTCCTTTATTTACAAGTTTATACAGTAAAAACAGTACTAAATCCCCAACTGCATTAAATTTAACCCATAAAAAACTCGAAACTCACGGTGTGGAATGGAGGTTAAAAAATGCCTCTGCTAAACTTTGGTAAACCTGTTGAAACGTGAGCGAAGACTGCGATAAATCATAAAGAAATCCTGTTGATGGAAAAATCTGAAATTATTCTTACCGAAATGGCCTCAAGCGTTTTGTCGTAGAATCCAATCCATGTATTTATTTGGTTCTGAAATTTTTTGGATTATAGAATATATATTTATGAAAGCATCATAGCTTGAGTTCAAGCTGATTCAATCTCCTTGAGATACTTCAATCACCTGTTTAGTAATAAATGGCCCAAGTGTTGTTTATCTGTACCAAAGTACATTCACTGTCCGCTATTGTAGCATCTTATGAGCGGCTTCAGTCTCCATTGTTTTGAATTTAGTTTTGGTCTGAAAATAAATTGAGGAACGAATTCGAATAAAGCTCGACCTGTTTTGAGTTTACTTATCTTAAGTATATTAAAAGCTTCAGGTAAAGTCGAAAATAGCAGAATTTTTGAATTCGATAATATCTAGCTAAATAATTTACAAGCTCACGTATAAACTTTAAAGGATTTGAACTGTTTTTCTTTAAACCTTCCTTGAGGATAAGACGTCTTATGACGGCGAATGTCCAAATGAATATATTTGCTAGTTATGAAATCTCTAAGGCAATTATGCGAGTATAGTTATCCACGTAATCTGCCTAGCCTGTCTAATTGTATTTCAAGCTTTGTAATAGTTCATCAGCTAAATTTTAGGTCACCGCTGCAGCTTTGTCGAATCTAAATATCTCAAATTAGTAACATTTGCTAACTTTAGGCTCTTATTTTCATCGACATTGCGTGCTAGCTAAGAAGTTATGACTTCAAATGATACGGATACTAAAGAGCTCCTTTATTTTCAGCAGCTAGATGATATTACCTTAGCGATTTTCCAGTACAGCGTTCGGAAATACTCGATAGTTGAGTTCCATATAGTATGACTTAGCTTACTAGCAGTCGTTGAAAGGTCGTCTATAGAATCATTCACGTATTTGACGCAGATCATGGTTATTTGAAAGAATGTAAAGAAATCTGTGCTTTTAAGCTTTAACTTCAATTGTATGGTATGGTTGTAGAAAAGACTTGGAAGGGTTAAAAAAATGTCTACACGATTTCTAAGGAGATCCAATCGACGTCTAGTGGACGATCAAGACGCGGTTATTACTAATGAATTGTGACTTTGAATTGAAGAGTGATTGTTCCGTTGATAAATATACATATCTTAGGCTTCCTATGTCTATTATTATAAAATATGCTCTTTCTTCGCATTTAATATTTAAGAATTTCTAACAGTTTTGTAACAAAAAATTTTAACGTTCATATGTTTCGTACGTGTGTCGAAACCCACCCATACCAGTCATATATATCGCCATACACAGTCATATATATTTGAGCACAACCCTAACATCAATTTCAAAATACTAAATGCACTAAAAATATTTTTACGAGGCAATTTTGCGCTAGCTACCGAATTGCAACGAAAGCCGTACAATGCTTTCAAGCTTTTTGCACAGCTTTGCGAGCACGCAGCATGGCATGTGTCAAAATGGCGTACATACTCGGTACATTTTTCATGCACTTTTGAGCAAATTAGATTTCCTAATTAAATTGCCAACAAGAAAAGAACGCCAACAACGGTGCAACGGTGTGGTGTGTATATTAGTTGCGTGGCGAAAAGTGCAAGGAAAAAAGCGCACAAAAGTTGAATTAAAAGCGCCAAAGAAATGTGTCAGCATGAAAGCGGGTGTGCGGGATATAATAAAAAAGCGTGAAGACTTGCGGGTGTTGTGCGCTTTTTATACAAATATTTCATTCTTTTTATACCTTAAATAGGGTATATTAAGTTTGCCAAACAGAAAAGAATGTCGAAAACCTATAAATTATATATATACCAAGGTGAATTTTGGCACGGGTCCCGGGTTCCGCCCAAACAGTTTTGATTTGGCGGAAACGCCGATATCGGACAACTATTACATATAGCTGGCATACAAACTGAACGATCGGAATCAAGTTCTTGTATGGGAAACTTTTTTATTTGACGAGTTATCTTCACGAAATTTGGAAAGTATTATTTTCTGAGGCAATGTTAAAATTTTTGAAGAAATTGTTCTGATCGGACAACTATAGCATATAGCTGCAATACAAACGGAACTATCAAATATAAGACCTCGTATGGAAAACTTTTTTATTTAATGAGATATCTTCACGAAATTTGGTATAGATTAGTGTGCAAGGCAACGCTAAAATATCTGAAGAAATTTTTCAGATCGGCCCACTATTGCATGTAGCTGCAGTAGAAACCGAACGCTCAAATACATGTTCTTGTAGGAAAAACTTTTTTATTTGATGAAATATCTTTACGAAATTTGGCTGGGATATTTCGCTGAGACAAACTTAAAATTTCTCAAGAAATTGTGCAGATCGGACAACTATAGCATATAGCTGTCATACAAACTCAACGTTAAAAATCAAAATGAAGATACATTTATACGCTTTCATACTATTATAAATACACCTATGTAGGGAATTGTAGCTGCGGTGCAACTGAAGTTTACTTTTTTTTTCATTTATATACATATGTGTGGGTGCGTGGCTCCAATATGCTTTTGCACTACAAGGCATTTATGACCTTTAGTCGTCAATGGATGCAAGCAGTGGTAATGTTATATATGAAGATGTGTATGCATATATAATACTGTATATATGTGTGCTTCTATGCGTTTGTTTATGTGTTTGTGTGCCTCTACATCTATGTACTTTCTTGCCACTGAGTGGCAACGTTAAGCTGCATTGCCATTTTGACAGTTTTGACGTTGTCAATAAACACATATGCATATCTATAAAGAAAAAATAAATATATAGTATATGTAGATATATGCTCATATATGTATGTATTAATTTGCTCGCACCCACACAGCTAAGCGCATATTTTAGCTAGCCAACAACGCCAACAGCAAAAGCAATGTGTTATATTTACTTGCCTTTTAGCTGGCTGACGCGCCAAGTGGCTGTTAATGCACACATACGCAAATATAAAGTTACTTGTGTTGTGTGTGTGTGCTCGTTTGCGCATTTTAGTGCCGCTCGGTCTGCGCAAATTTCCAACACATCCATTTATGTACTCATACATTTACGCTTGCCTGAGCGGCTTAAAGTAATTAACTAGGAAAATTTTAATTGCTAATATGTGCAGTTGTGGGCGTGTATGTGCGCATGTGCGCGTGCAAACTCACACACACGCATTTATGCATATTTATGTTGGTGTTGCTGTAGTGCAGCTCGTTAGCCGGCTTGTGGCTTTCCGCTACTTTGTGAGTGTTATAATTTTTCACAGCGGCACACACATACATATACATATATATATACACTGTTACTTATGCATACATACATATGTACATACATATGTATACGCATACAGATTTATATACATAGTATCCTGCTAGCATGCGCCTCCTGATCCAACAATAAAAAGTAATATTAAAATGTGCTCTGAGGCGTATATATACATATGTGTGTGTGTTGTTAATGTAAATTAACTTGTTTTATTTAAAATTGTTAATTAGAGGAATATTCATATTATTTCACACAAACCGCCGCATATTGCCTTTACAAGCACATAAATAAATATATTTTTCATCTGCCTTATTCGGTTTTTACACTTTTTCACATGCAACCGTGCATTGCAGTGTTGTATTTTGTATGTGTTTGTGCGCTGCAACTCTGTGTTTGTTTATGCATTTTAATTAGAGGACATAAATATTGAAATAATAAGGCTTTGTGCGCTTCATTTTTGTGAAAATGTGTGTGAAATATTTCAAAGAGTTCGAAAAATATGTGTTATCAACGTGGATGTATAGTAAGTATACTGTTTGAATGACAAAAAATCAAGAAATAAGGTGCGAAGAGTGTGAATTCTACTTTATCTAAATATAAACAAAACCTTTGTGGTAATTCGACCAACGCAGGTTCGCAATGAAAAGATAAGCAACTCTTTGATCACTACAAAGTCAGCAATTGGTTAGAGGACGGCTGCTTAAATGCTTTTAATAAGACGTTCTAAAGACTAGGAAAGCCTCGTTGTACAATGCATGTATGTTTTCTACTACTTTTACTTTTTGAGTATCACGACGTGTTTAAATCAGTTAAACCAAAACCAACATAAGTTAGGTAGGTTCCCAGCTCTGTGGGATGTCTGAAATATCTCCCAAACGTAGGTCTGTCCAGAAGGAAGTATTGAGTTGTTTCCACCTCATCTTCTTTCATATAGCTTCTGCAGATGGCGTTTGGTAAGATTCCCAGCCTTACTTCGTGGACCCCAATTGGGCAGTGCCCGTAAAAAGCTCCAAAACTAGGTAGCGGCTAGCCTTAATAAGGGCAAAGAAATCATCAACAGAGACAACAGCTCCAATGAACGCTTCTGGCTGAGATCTCTTCTTCGCGAAAGTTTGTAAGCAAAGAAGATACCACCACGATCCATACCGATAGTGTGAAAAAATGCAGGTATTTAGTAGGGTCCAATGTCTAATCACTGGCTGTCAATTACACGCTACCTGGTGTGTCGAATTTATATTGCAAAGCTTTGACATAAATAATGAAATAACCAAACATTTGGCTATCAAACCGCGCTTCCCTTGTAAACATCCATTGTTTTAGTTCAGCAAATATTCCTCAAATCATTTTGAGCAAATCCACCCTGTGTTGACAGTTATCTTCTTCTTTTTCTGGTAAAAATCCGAGTTCATTCCGATTATGCCGAACCGACTGCCGTGCAAACGGAATTTAAGAGAGTTGACAAATTGATCAAAGAGCGAAGTTATCGCTCTGCCGCAAACTTCGCAAATGCGATGGCGGTCGGAGTATTAAATAAAAAAAATTGATATACGGCTATTTACCTCGACTTAGCTTGAACTCAACATAAAAAGCACCGTTAAACCGTGATGTCTTAGGAAAATCTATTTTTATAGATTCCACCTTTACTGTATTTAAATGTAGTACGACCGACTCATTGAGAAAGAAGCTTCGCTTGTAATTTTCATATTCAGAGAATCTTAGCGAATTTTAAAGTATCGATGACCTTGTGAGGATAGACACTGGCCAATCCAAGTACTTGCGCAGTTCCAAAGTAAATCGCTTCTACTAGTCCCTTCGCTGGATGAATCTTTTCCTCGTTATAGGGACTTTAACCGGTCGTTGTCCAAGTAGTCTCTATGCGGTATTGTTAAAAATCTAATTTGTTGCTGTAATATGTTGTAAGAAGTTGCTGGAAAGAAAATTATATGGAATTACTCGTCTTCTTATCTTCATATCATTATATTTATTAACATTTCATTCATGTTTGTTCCGCTTTTGAGAGATGAAGACTAAACCACCTCGGATCTTACATCTTTAAACATGCAGTTGAGCTAGTGGGCTGACTAAGGAAATTCTTGGTGGATTCAGAGATGCATGTAATGTAATAGTAAGGTTGTGTGGCCCTTAAAGATATGTACATATATAGCATTTCTGGTGTGATTCTCACCTTCGAGGATCAGCCGTAGAACGTTATCTAGCCTATAAAAACCTAAAGAATGCCCTAAGCACTAAATAAAGTTATGTGGTGGGCTCAGGGATGCCTGAAATGTAATGTCAGGGTTGTGTGGCCCTTAAAGATATGTACATATATAGCACTTCTGGTGTGATCCTCACTTTGAGGATCAGCCGTAGAACGTTATCTAGCCTATGAAAACCTATAAAATGCATTAAGGACTGCAACAAGTTATAGTATTTACATATATTTCTCCTAACCTATAAATAATTGTTTTCACTAATTCCACGAATTCCAAAGGATTTAAAACAACAATTTAAAAAATAACACAAAAATTAACGTTAAAGTCAAGGAAGTCAACGAAGTTAACATAAATGGGTCGATCATATTGCAACAACAACAAGTTGAAGCAAGGCGAACACTAAGTGGTTGCAGTTCGTGCAAGATAAGTACACTCCAAGCATGGGAACGTAATTCGATATGCAATAGAATGTACTTGCAACAGTTGCAACACATGCAGCATGGTGTCTCGAACGCTATAAAACTCATTTTAGTTAACCCCACACATTGGCACATTTTACGAGTACGTAGAAATATTTTCGTTTTTTTTTTTTGGCGCTCATTGCAGATCAAATTACAAATAAAACAAAAATCTAAAATCACGCAGAAGAAGATGCGTACACGTAAGTCAAAACAATGTTGTGATTTGCGTTTTCCGGGTATTGGTGCAATATTAAATGGTGCTTCAGTCGTCTATTTCAATCGACTAAATAGCGTTTGTTGTCGAATTACTGCTGACTTTTGTCTATAAGCAATGATTTTTCTAAGCTGTCAAGGCGAAAGTCTCAGCGTTGCATGTAGGCCAAGTGTTGTTGCGAAATATTTATGGCAGCTTATAACGGTATATATTTTTGCATGCATTTTGTATGACATCTGTGATTATATGCAGCTTGTAAAGAGGGTATTATTGTCAACGCACGCAATTTGACAGCCACATTGACAGCGTGGCGGCGGTTACCCCATTTGTCTGCGCGGAATGCGTCGACGGAGTATGCGATAACTTCGTGTACTATATATATACTATATATTAAGCATGAGTGTTTTCGAAACTCTGCGTTATTATCTGGAAATCTTCAAATGTCGCCTAGCATTTGGTTTCATGTGAAAAATGTCGATTGAAAATGACGAGTTTTTGACAGTTCTGAGCGACGTTTTAAGCGGCTACTTAAAATTGATTGTACATTTAAAATTTGTATAGGGTTTAAGGGATCTTAAGTGGATATATTTTTGCTAAATATAGAGATTATAGTATTTGAAAAAAGTGCTCAGACTAAGATTCACCGCGTCATTCGAAAAATCGCTACGCGCTTTTTTCACAAAATTTTCGCTTGGTAGCTGTAATTTGTAAATGACTTCGATGAGTAGATGCAATTAAGTAATATATAATTTTTATGCAACTGTTTTAAATTTTATGCCCCATTCAATCAGAATCTGTCAAAAGCGGAATTATCCTGGTTTACTCTAAACTTCATTTATAATTTTTCTTGAGCAGTAAAATATGAAAACAATTCTTTACAAAGCTTAAACTTAGTACTTTACTGAGTATTTCGCATAACATCCACCTTCGGAAGTAAAAGAAAGCTTCTAAACCCACCTCCAGAGCGCTATTAGTAAATCGTCTATTCTGCGGTATAAGGACTATGAGTAGTTCAGTTAAGAGCTTCTCAGCTACTTCGGCCTACCGAGGTACTTTGGTCACATTTAACTAAGTTTAAATGAGTGCCAGATTGTATGGTATCGAAAAATTTCCGAAAACTTAAAGCTTGCTAATATTGAATATACACAGAAGGTCCTTATACTAGCTTTTGCTGGATACTAAACTATATATAACTGTATAGAATTCACTTCTCATCATCTTACATTATTTTTGTCTATTAATTTTTTATAAACTCTCTCTTTAAGGTCCCCTGTCGAGCAAGGATTTCACGCTTGATGGTATAAATGGTTTTGGTGGCAAGAAAAAAAAGAAGAAACGTCGACATAGTCGTACGATTTTCACTTCTTATCAATTGGAAAAACTCGAAGAGGCCTTCAAAGAAGCACACTATCCCGATGTGTATGCACGAGAAATGTTATCGCTAAAAACCGAGTTACCTGAGGATCGGATACAGGTGAGTCGCAAATACACATATACTATCTTTTTATATTTTATGGGTAAAACATGTTGACATCGTTTATAAAATATGTATATTTATGTAACTGTCGAAGATGTATTCTTCGAAGATCCTTTAAGTATTGGGTTTCTAAATGTATACATAGGGTGGTGCTTTGATAAGTATTGAAGTGTTCGAGTAGGGTCTGGGCAATTGTTTATTTGTCTTCTACTTTATTGGCGTAGACACTGCCTACGTGGTTATAGCCGAGTTTACAACAGCGCATCAGTTGTTCTTCCGTTTCGTTGTTTGGCGTCAATTGCAGATTCCAAGTGTAACCAGGTCTTTTAAACTTGGGCTTTCCAACGGAGTGGAGGTCTTTCTCTTCCTCTGCTTTCACCGTCGAGTACTACGTTGAATACTCTCAGTGTTTTAGTAGCCGCTGTCTCTTAATTCGCTGAACTATGTTAATATCATCGTATGTCTCTTAAAGATCATCCTTCCATTGATTGCGGTTTTCTCCGTTGCCAATGCGCAAAGGACTATAAATCTTGCTTTTACAATAAAGGCCCCAAGTAACAGTTGTCCGTCTGTAGATTTTAGTGGAGGTTTCTCTTGTGCCTTCCCATTTAAAGCTTTTATTCTTCAAAATCTTAACGAAAAGGAAGTCTGTTTAATAAAGGCTCTAGGATCTTTGAGCTGAAAACCGTTACAAGCCGAGATCGCGAAAGTGTGGGAATATGGAGATATTTCGTTCTCGATGGGAGGCTTCTTCATAATTCCTGAACAATTTTTTTGTTTCGAAGCTATTATCGGTTACTTCAGCATCATAAAACTCAATATGTAATAATATAGACTGATCAGTAAACGAGAGTGCGGGAGATCGGTTACTTCAGCATCAAAAAACAAGAGTGGAGGAGATCGCGTACATGTCCCACCGGACCCCGAGTTCTGAGGCGGTTCCAGTGCTCTGCAAACATATTTCACAGAATTTTCTTCTTTAGTACATCTCTACAACAATCCACGATCTCGGTGCTTTTTCTTACGACCCCCTGTGCGCGATTAACCTCATAATAGCATTAAAAATTCATATGTAGCAAGAGCGCTTGAATTACTTGTTTAGCTTTCAGGTTAGTTTCTTGTCTACCAGAAGCCAAAGTGTTGTCTGAAGCACTTCGATAAATTTTTTGTAGAAGTTTAGTTTTTCGTGAGTGTTCTCTTCTACTAATATTGGCGCCAAACAGGCATTAATCCACGGTACTTGCTTCAATTACTAGTTTTTCTCAAAGTTTGAAGACCAATTCTAGATTTGGCTGAGCTTGATAATGGCTAACCGCTGTTTAGAAATCTTTGATTCCAAAATATCCCGACCTTTGTACGGGATGACTAAAATTGAACTCTCTACAAACTTCTCATATGCAAACGTAGAAAAATTCTTTCATAAAACAAAATAAATAGAGTTTCTTCATAATGACGAATGGTAATTTGACACTTTTGTTGATAAAAAATACAACTGAGACTAATTTGCTTTCAGAACAATGAAAGCTTGTTTGAGTGCAGGAGAGCAACATTCTACCTGTACAAAAGCCATATATTTTCGCATTTTTTTCTGGTGATATGTTTGCTTACAGGTGTGAGTAGGATTCCTTTTCGGTGGCACATCCTATTGTTATTGGCATTCATTTCAACTATTATTTTATTTCTCTTTATATTATTTTTTGTTGTCTGATCCCAAGTTCTTTCTACACTTCTTTTCCAAGCTGCATGAATTTTTTTGTCGGTTCTTCTTCTTTGTCACCAGTCGTTTGCTCAGATTTTGAAGCTTCGCTTGTTTGGATTTTTCATAGCTGATCTTTCACACCTCCTTTCGACATCCTGTGGCCATTGCAAAAATGCATTGTACATTCAAGCATATTATATAAATATTTTTTTTTTTGCCAAGATCATTTTGACTGCATGCAGTAATTCGTATTTTTCGACTGTCCCTTTGCTGAGTGCTCGCTTACACACCCCAATTCAGTTTGATATTTGCATTTGTTGTGATATTACGTTCCTGCAACGGTGTGCGCGGTTGGCTAAATAAAAGTGTGTGGCCTAATCGGCGATTTTTAAAGTTCAAAATTTTGTGTGTTGAAAGTAAATGCCATAACAAAATATTGAATTTATTGAAATTTTAATGATTTCAGTGCGACTCATAGTGAGTAGTAAAGCAAACTAAATAAAGTGTAAGCCATTTCGAGGTTCCCTACTTATTTAAAGAAAAAACACAGAAACAGAAAAAACAGAAAGAAATGGGAACTTTTTTATTATCAATCAAAAGAACATTCCTTGGCATTTATTTTTTGAAGATTAACTCTTTCAAATCTCGGCCGCGGCAATGTCTCTGATGGTCCTTCCATTGATTCCAGTTTTCGTGGTGACCAATCGACAGGAACAAAACGTGAAATTAGCTGCCCATCATTTTCTTAATAAATTCATGGATTGTTGCGATGTGTGGGATATGGCCCCGTATTCAGGCATCAAATAGTCAGTTATCAAGGCGCGATAACGGTCGCCATTGACCATTACATTCTCACCGACGTCATTTTTGTTGAAATAGGGACCGATGATTCCACCACAAACCACCAAAAAGTCGGTTGCTCCGCGTTCCAAATGCGCCAATTTTACTTGTTTACATATCCATTGAACTTTTGAAATTTTGTCATTATATTACCTCATCCATAAGTGAGTGAACCTTATTCTTAAGTGTGTGAAGTCCATTGAGCCAGAAATGGTCCTCATCACTGAACAAAAATTGTTTCTTAGACGTCGGATTTTCTTGGAACTTTTTAAGAGTCCATAAAGCAAAGCGATGTCGTCTGAGAAGACCGAGCAGCTTTAGTTCTTGCATAAGTTGTATTTTTTACGCTTTCAATTTATGATCTCGACTTAAAATGCGTCAAGTCCGAGTTGCAGAATCGACTCTCCACTGTCTTCGTGCACACTCTCTGCTATATTTTCTTCACTGCTTGTTGGACGTATTGTATTCGGTGTAATGTTATGCAATATTGCGTGCTGGGTTTCAAGATGGGTGATGGTGTTGCGAATAGAACGATTTGTGAACAATTCTGAACACTTCGGTGCCAGATTCACTTCATGCCCGCTTACTCCTTCTCTTTGAAATATATATTTCTAATGAATTATAAACTTTCGATTATTGAAGAACTTCATATCATATCAATTTTGATTAGTTCTACATGTGTAGATCATATTAAATAGTTAGAGAAAGAATATTTTTTCTCTATAAAGTCCGGGTTCGGCGCATGCTGGGATAGGAAATGAATCTTCAGTCAGCTGTTTGAATTATTGTTCCAATTGCAAAAGAGATCTGTAATTAAACTTTGAGTCAAGAAATTTTGTTTTTAGGAGTGTAGTGATAGAGAAGTATAATGAGCTCTAGCGGGATAAGAATCGATGTAATTGGGTTTTCTATCGAACAATGTGTAAAAATCCATATCCGACCGAAAAACAACGATAATTTTTTAATACATTTTCTGTTTGTTAGTACAAATTGAACTTTTGAAATTTATTATTATTTTCAAATTATGTACTATTATTCTTAAGTGGGTGAAGTCATAGATAAGTTTAAATTTTTGCAGTAGAGTTTTCAAGTTCCGATATGACTGTCGTATTCAGCTAAGTTTTTAGAATTACAACACAAAATTGCATACATAATTTTTCCTGCCCTCGTTTAGGGGTGTGTACGGTAATTAAGGTCGTACTAGCTTCAGTATATTACACATTCACACCAGTTGCACATATGTAACTACACTCATACTCATGGTAACAATGGGATCAGCTGCAGGCCTCTACCAACATAAAAAATATATTTGCAAGTATTTACGAATGCGTATGCATGTATGTACGTACGCTCTCAGATATGTGTGCCTCACTCTCTCTTGCAACGATATGCATAAAATTCCGCCCATTTTTAATAGGCAATTTCACGGCCATTGAAGCATCTTGAGCACAAAAAATATCCGAGATGCAGCCACTTAATGTGAGTGAGAAGGTGTGGCAAAGCAAAAGCAAGTGAGAGAGAAAGGGAGAAAAAGGCGGTGTACCTATAAAAGTGTATAAAACAGTGGGCAGAAGAAGGGGCAAATGATTTTGGCGTGTGTGCGCAGTAAATGGTTAATCAGTCTGTCAGCTATTTGGTCGCTTTTGTATTCATAATGGATTTTTCATATTGTTATGCAAAAATTCTAAAAAAATTAACCCAATATTTCATTTCCAATAACTTCAAAACAGTTCATATTTTGAAGCAACCCGTTGCCGATTGCTTAATGTATATATTCTAAAAAATTAACCCAATATTTCATTAAGGGGACTTGCTTGGAGTTTGGAGTTGTCAAGCAGCAAAATGCTTTTCAACATTTCCTGTAAAATGTGGTAATTTATAACTTAGTTGAATTGGGTTTGCAAGAAAGGGTTCTAAAGTAGGGAAGCATAAACTTTGGAATTAATTACTGGGTCTTACGTCTTTAATTTTTGTATAAATTGCCCGACTAAGCTAAATGAATTTAAGGGCCAAACTATTAAAAAGCAACCCCCTATTGAGGTCGTAAGATTCATCATCTAATCGTTGGAGCCCCAAAACTCATTGAGCTCTTCATTTTCGTATCTGTTTTCAGCGCTACTGGCGAAATTTTTTTCCTTTACCTACATATATATATAATCTAAACAAATCTTGAAATATTTGTTCAGATTTTTAGAACCAATTGCACAAACTGGTCGGACAGGCTTATTGTCTTTTAACTAGTCGCGTATTTCTAAAAATTTCTCTTTGCTATATAATATATAATGTAAACGTTCGAAGAGTTTCAGCTATACTATAGTCTAACGCTAATTCGAAGATTTTTTCTCTAAGCAATTGTGAACCAAATATGATGCCGTGTGAGATTGTGAATTCCTTTTGAAGCCACAATTTGACCTTCTTCAAAAGCCTTTGGCGGCGATCTAGAAGATATCTATACTTCCCTCAAATACTTTGAGAAACCTTAGTTTTGATTTCTTTTCAGCGGAAAATCTTCAGTTAGTCTTAGAGTGCTTTGGTGTCCTTAACCGCCCAAACAAGTTATTCTGCAAAACGGTCCCTCTACTATAGCTGAGAAATGGAGGGACGTCTGTATACAGTATTTTCCCTTTTTCCACACTGGCTTCCGCGCACATTATTTGTGCAAACAATGTCTTCATTATTTAATTACGATGACGTGGCGTTTACTCGCACCACTACGACAGACTGGTCGAACGGTACTCAACATGGTTGCATTTATTAGGTTTTAAGTCACAAGAAAGCACAGTGCAAAGTGCAAAAAAAAAAAAAAACCCAAAAAAAAATTGTCTGCGTTTGCGAATTTATAATTAAGCATTTTAATGGCTGACGCTCTCCTGCAGCCGCGCTACCACTACGCTGGCGTATGCCATATACTAGCCTCGTGTGCGTGTGTATTTGTTCGCGTTCGCTGACAGGACATCACAACGCGCGATTACCAGCCATAAATTGCGAAATTGCCACCCTTAAGGAATTTTCGAGTGGCGGTAGACGGCGGTCGGTAGTCTGTTTGTACATCAGTGGTGCTGTTATGGCGTCGTTGTCGAGTGTGCTCTACGATAAATTGCCACAGAGGTCCTAGAACGCATTCATTCGTATGTGCATAAGGACGTGTAAGTTCGGAATGCTTGGCATTTGTATTGGCAGCGCTAATGATGTGCGACAGGCAAGTCAGCGGCTTTAAAGAGATTTTCATACTATATATAAGTTCTCATCATTGTTGTTGTAAGAAGGTGGGGAGTTGCTTAAGGTTTATAGTAAATTTATTGAAAATTGTTCTTCAGCCTTCTTACCCTCTCATCCATTCACTTTACATTTAAATATCGTGCATTTGAGAAAATTTGATTCATGAAGAACTATACATGTAGCTACATACAATAGATCTAAAGTTTGAACCAATTTGTCGAATGAAAATATAAAGCCCCGAAGTCTAAAAAATAAAAGGATTCTTGCAAAAGGTTCCAATTAGCTAATATGATCTGATGAGCCTCTTATTAGTATCGAAGACTTTTAAGCTTCAATTTTCATGATTTTACCCTTAAATCCTCAAACATTCCGAGGCAGTCTTTTATTCAGAGAACCGAATTATGTTTACTATATATAACTTTTCTTAGTTCGAATTTTATTTTGTATTGAATGATTCCTAACCTTTTTACATAGTAGTTTGCTGCCGGGTTACTGATTACTTTTGAGCGATTGCAAACCCCATTTTCCTCATTACGATGCTTTCGCATTCGATTCCTAACCAGATGACGATGTCGTCTAATAGAAAAAATATCTATCGTTTGAACCAAAGAACTTTTTGCTTATGGAGCAATCCGAATGATTGTTTAGTCTGAAATCTCTTGCATATATAAACCGAAACCAAAATCGAATTGGATAAGGGCGATTAAGGAAAAAACATATGTTTGTAAAGACCTTAGTTCTGAAAGTCACACCGGCTTTTTAGTCTTTGTTGGCTTTCATTTTCAGTTGAGACTTTTTTTTTAACTTTTAAAAGTTCTAAACGTCACATTGGGTTTTAGTTGTTGTTGTCGCGGCAGAAAACATACTTTAATTAATTTCGCTTAGTGGTATCGAGTTGATAGTCCTTGACCGAATAATAATCCAGGTCCATTTCGGTTATGTAGACCCCACTGCCAAGTTAAAGTTTTTATAATTGTGTCATAATCAAAAGTTTCCCAAACTTTGTTGACTTTCAGGTCTTCGCTACCATTCTACATACTTATTGTTGTCGGACTGTAAGTTTTTAGCTTTTTATGACGTCGTTTGCTGTCCCGGTATCGGTTAAACTTTTATAGGACTTGATTGAAAACCATATATAGAAAGACTTACAGTCTGTCAAGTAAGAGCGTGGTCGTGTTGTTTTATAAAAATATTATTATTATTAAACTTTCATATATATATATACATTGTACACGGCGTCGATAATTGCCTGGCATCTCCGAGTCATGCTTTCTACTAATTCGGCGGCGTATTCTAGTGGCAAGGATCTCCAGATTCGACGAATTTCGTAAGACAAATGCTTCAAAATGTATATGCGTCTTCCACGAAGCTTCTGTTTAAAATACATTTTCAATAGGGTTTGCATCGGGCGACTGCGACGGCCCATCCAATGTAACGTCGCCATAATTGAGTTTTCCACTGAGTTTTCACAGAGTTTTTCAGTCAAATGAGGCTTCTTCATTGTGTTCCGCCATTTCAGATCATGAGTATGAAGAAGAGTTCGGATTTTGCTTGTACTTGCCGCAGTGTTAAAGCAGGATGCCGCGAAAACAGATTCACTATTCTTTTTTCATCGTTTTTGTACACTTTTCCTATCGAACCACGTTCTGGTAAATCATCGACATTTTTAGGAAATTTATATCGCTACATGCACTTCTGTACAAATGCCTTCGACTTTCTCGTATATTTAGCAGCCGCTGATTGCGACATTTTGGGACCTTTCGGTTAGATGCAAAGGAACAAAGCCTCGTAGAGCGACGCGTACTTTGCACTCATGGCGTTTACCGTGATTCTCTTCCAAAAATCAACGACAACTGAACCTTTGTTACCCATGTATCAAGGACAAAGCTTCCCTATATCGGCGCGCGAAGGCATTAGAGCGAAATCTTTCATTAACTGTCGGTTAAAGTCGACCACGCTCTTACTTGACTTATTGTACTCGTAAGTGGGTTGAGGCTCGTAAGTTTGCAGTGGAGCTTATTCGGCTATTTATTAATTAGACACACTAACAAAACCCATCGTGTGAAGGCTAATTTTATGAAGTGTTTGGATCGTTTACTTACTATATACTGTTGAGAACTCGGTGGTGATTATATTAAATTAATTATAATGTATTGATATTTTTGTTGTTAGATTTCTTTGTTTTTTTTTTTTGCGAGGGTATAAATCGGGTGCAAATAGTATGTATGAACCTACACACAATTGCCGGTATTTTCCTAATTTTCCAACTTTCAGTACATATTCGATACTTGCGCCGCTTTTAATGAAAATATTTACGTACATAAACCAATTTTCAAATTAACGAAATATTTTGCAGGAAACTACAAAGTCACACATATTTTTGTGCAATTATATGCAACCAAATGGTATCGCTACGCAAAAGTAGCAAAGCAAAAATTGCTAGATGAATTTAAATTACAAAATACGGTAATTGTATAGATTTTTGCCCAGCCGCCGCGCACAAATGTAGGCAACAGATAGTCACACATGCATAGCTTCAGAATTTGCTATAAGTATTTAAGTGTTAAAATGGAAAATCGAGTAAAAACAGAAGCGATAAACAAAGACTTTTTCACCAGAGGGCGGAGTGTGCTGCCTGCTGGCAGCCACGCATGTTCAAGGGCTACCGAGTTTCCGGTGGTAACGGGACGCAGTGCTGAAAACCAAAATGGAAAACCAGCAGCCAACACAAGCGAACATAATTAACCAGACACACCACAAACAGCCACAAGTGCACTTGCCACACACCCATTGCAACGGAGCAGTAGCAGCACCGGCCGCAGCAAACATCACCATGTGTGCGTGCTGTGGCGGCACATGTGCGTAGTTCCACTGTCGTGTCTGTGTGGCTTATAAGCTACGAACGAATCGTCGTTGATTGTGCTGATGTTGGCATGGAAAATTAACAATTTTTCAATTAAAATCAATACGAGCTTTGGCTTGGGCTCAGTGCGCAAACCGCTGTGCTGCAAAGCAGTGTGCGACAAGGGTTTCGGGCAGGGTGTAAAGGCAAAATTCATTGTTGGCTAGTTACTACTGATATATGAGGTGCTGTAACTGTATATATGTCGCTGTATTGTCAGCGGCGTAAAAGCAACACGACTCGAAGGCAGGGTTATGTAGGCTCTGGGCGTAATTTACATACATAGATACATATGTATATATGTATGCAATGGCAAGAGTGCTTACATTTGTTTTGACACGCACAGCAATCAGCTTTTGCTCATGTACGCAAATGTAATGGTATATGTGTACATAAGTGGCTAGCTTCGATATATTTGCTTTGACGCTCTTAGTTCGTTTGTGTGTGTATAGATGAGATCTCTATGTGTTTGCATTGATCGCACAACTGCGACTGAGTTTGTAGTTTTAGCGAGTTTAGAGCTCAGCAACGTCGGTGAAATATTCAGCTTCAATTAGCATCCAATCCAAATCCACACACTTCAAAAGTGATACCGAGTTGGTCAAAACCACGGTTTATGGCGAGATTCTTCAAGGCGGTCTGTATATTTGATGTGTAAAAGTCTATTATATACAGAAAAACTTGTTATAACCGAACATCCTCAATCGCAGTAGGAGCTGCCCACATATATCCTTCTTTATTGGCTTAGACACCGCTTACGGGGTTATATTTCGAGGCTATTGTTTCTGTTTCGTTTTTTAGGTGGTGGGTCCCAAACCCAGCGCACAACTCTAAGGAAGGATGGTTCGCCTTCTCACTTTAGCCTGTCTTCTCGGATGTTCTTTGGCTTCCTAGACCAGAAGTCGTGAGCTGCTTGGGTCATACTTATGTAAAAGAATCGTTTCCGGCCACTCCCAAGTGAATAATGATCAAAGAACTTTCCTCAATTGCTTGAACTTCTACACATGACTCCATCCTCCATTTGTCCACATGTGGGCGGGCCAAAAGCTTGTCTTTAAAATGTATTTTTAGAGTTGGAAGTTGCAACTAAGAATTTTAATTTTATTTCTATTGAACTAACAAATGCTAGTCAATGTCAGGCGGGAGTGAGGGAATGCTAATTATTCCATTAGTTTCCATTGAAGCCCCGCCAGCTCAAGTCAATTTATTTTACTTATTGCTCTTAAAACAAGTGTCTCCACACTGTACTGGAAATTAAAAAAACCGGGTTAGTTAAATGCTTCACAGTTATCTTTACACATTTTATGAAATTTTGTCCGGTTACAAGAGAAAATTTTAACGAACTATTACCAATATAGTTTCTATGTATGTGCGGTCATTGGAACGTTTTCATGTTCGTCGGTGGAATATTACTGAAAAGGTTGTGTACAAGAAATTTGTCCGGTTATGGCAGGTGGCCGACTATTAAGAATTTCACTGTATATAGAAATTTTGATCCTCAATCACATCACTTCTTAGTCCTCTTTTTTAAACCTTAAAAATTTTAAGTTGAACTCTTGTTTGTCTCACTACAAAAAATACGAAAAAATACTTCGGCTTACGCAGTCGAAATATATATCTCTCTTTGTGGTTCTTTGCATTATCATTTTTGGTAAACTAAAGATCTAAAATATATATTACAATATTTTTCTCATTCATCGAATTTATTATTAAACTAGGTGGGTTTCTGTCCCACATTCAAGCCCTAAATTCAGTTAAGAGCCTCGCAGATGATTTTTTCGTAATTTTTATTTTACTTTTTTCGCTACCTTAAGTCAGGTTACTTCTCTCTCTTGTGTTAGATTAGATTCGATGACTGATCCAGAGATTGCTCTTGGAGTATTATATGCAGTTCTTTGTGAAGCCATAAAAATAGATGTCCTGTATTTGATCATACAAATCACCAAAGCGCCTTGTAACCACCTTCTTCTTTCCCGCCATATTTAAATAATTCGGCCGGCAATCCATCGGCCCCAGCCGCTTTGTTGTTCTTCAGACGGTTAATTGCTATTCAAACTTCGTCATGGCCGGGCAATGAAACGTCTGCTCCATCTTCATCGATTGGGGAATCGGGTTCACCATCTGCTGGTGTTATGCTTTCTCTGCCATTCAGCAGGCTGGGAAAGTACTCTCTCCATAATTTCAGTAAGCTCTGGACATCGGTCACTACATCATCTCTGGGGGTTCTAGAGAGTTATACAACTTTGTTCGAATAAATATCCGAGTTTTCCGAGAAATCACAGATAGTCGTTTGTGTGGTCTTAAGCAACACAGTTTCGACTTACTTTAGATTTGCTTAAATGACAGCACAGATTCACTGGAATTACAAATAAGTCTTCTGACAGAGTTTCGTTGAAACTCGAATATCTAGACTTAAGCCACAAGGTCTTTATTTTTTTTTTTAGCTCATAATTGTAGCGTCGGATATTTGAGTTCAAACATCAGCACCTTCTTCACTTTAAAGGTAGCATATGTACACCAAACTGCTTACAACCCACTTAGCCCTAATCAAAATTAACTCAACAAGTTAATAAGAAAATCGGAAAAAATTAAATAAACACAAAAGTGCTTAACAAAAATCTGCTGATAAAGCAGTAAAATGAAAACATTCGGGGTTTTCGTAGCTTGAAGCCACAAAAGTGCCAATTCTGTGAAACTAATTTTCTACGCTGAATTTCAAATGAAAGAAGAAGTATAAAAGTACAAAATCAAATGAAGGAAGAAAAGGCCTAGTGATTGGCAGGGAAGCGCATAACGAAAGGGTAGAGTTAAATGCCCACTTGAGGTATGTCAACGACTGTGGTGGTGGCAAATCGGCTTGGGGATAAAGATATACCTCTCTATGTACGGATGTGTGTGGTTAAGTATAAGTGGGTAACAGATTTCAATTATTGTGTAGTCATCTTGCAACAATGCAAGCACACTTGCATTGCTATATCTATATACATACATACATATAGAATATGTGTACATATATAGGTATATATATATAAGAAGACAAGTAGGCAGACGAGCTGGCGAGGTAGTTTCTCATACCACATAAATCCATTTTGTGAGCGGGTTGCAGTAAAAAAAAAAGCAGAGCATGGTGTTGATGTGTGATTTTGCCACTTGACGCAATGCTGTCTGCCGCACAGTAAAATGACGTATGACCGACGTGCAGTTTGAAATGATTGTCTGCCTATCTCGTTTAAATGTGCCGACGACAGATCAAACAACTTAGCATATATCTATAAATAATATAGGTTCTCAGGCGTTCTACGTTGCAACACACTTACCGCTTGTGAGTTGTTTTTGCATTGCAAAGCTTTCTTTCGTCGTCACTTCAAATTGGTATCAATTCGTAGAAAATTATTAATATTTCTTTTATTTTGTATTCTTATGTTGTTGTTATTGTTCTTTATAATTGTCAAGTACCTTAATCTGTTGGCAATGATGACTTTGCTATATTTATATTCGATCATGCATCGGCCGCGTCAGCCCACAAAGACCGCAACCAGTGTCAGGCGAGCCAAGCTGAGGAGGATATTATGGCGCTGGTCATGTGTAGCCGGCACAGTGTGGCAAATTAATTTGTTTCTAATTATTTCGTGGGAGCTTTTGTTGTTTTAAGTTCAAAAAATATGCTGGTAGGATCCTAATCTCGGTGATGTGCTTTCAAATTGTATTTAAGTAGGAGACTGTAAAGATCGGTATCTACCTTCATCTCATCATCTCAATACATCAGATCGATCAGTATCCACATACTGGGAGCCATATACTAATTCCGAGATTAATTTAATCCCATCTAAATCAATCAGTACTTGCCAGTTATACGTTATTAAAGCTATTTGTAGCTGTAAGGATAATAAGAAATCATCATTATGTGCCCAAAAGTGGCCGGGGGACTTAATTGTATTCCATATTGGCCTTAACTGCAATTATCTCGCCAAACACATTTCAAAGTATACATGAAGTGGTTCACCCGTTTCCTGATGTCATGTTTTTTTTTATAGTCTGCAATGACTCCTGACAGAAGTTTTCTTGTAAAACCTCTAAACTCGCAGTTTGCAGAGGCTAGTTGTCATTTGGTCTTATTCAGTATCGTTTGCCTGTTGATGACCTCTCCGCGATGGTATAGGAGCAACCAAATAACAGCTAACCTCTGCAATCTCTGGCTCCACTCCACAACATCTCATTCCACAAACGGTCTAGAATATAGAATTCGGAATGGGTAGGGTACGTAGGTACTAAAAGTGAAAGAAAAATTAAAAACTGGATTAAAGATAAGGCGAACTATACACAATTTCCGACCTTCAATAGCCACCTTCAAAGTTCCACGTTGGGTTGGACGATAACAAAATATATCACCCAACGATCAGATAGGACAAGCATAAGTTACGATACACCATACACAAATCATTGTCGTTCCCACGACAGTCGGGTCTACGTAACACAACCCTTTGCGCATTGGAGGGAGTAAAGGTTTGTTGAGCCGACATAGATGAGAGAAAGATGCTGAGTCCACTTTCAATCCAGTTTTGCTTCGTACGATTTCGCTAAGCGCCAAATTATGTTATTGGGTCGGATTTTCAAACGGCCAAGGGTTATCAATGCTTTAGCAAGCCAGCCCTTCGGGCATTGGAGGGAGTAAAAGATGTTTTGAGCCTGCAGTAGAGAGAGATTTTGGATTCACTTCCAATCCAGTTTTAGTTCGTACGATTTTGCTAAGCCTCAAGTTATATCGTTGGATCCTGATTGGAACCTTTCTGGTTTTGATCATAACCGGGTTACTTTACCCAAATATCAGACATAAGTAACTAGCAGTGTCAGACCGACTTCGACAGTCTTATCCCGAATTTCGATTAACTGTACATACTTACATACACATATAAATACTTACTATAGTTCTCAAATTCGTTCGAAATTGTTAGTGTTAAAATTACGTATATACCTCCGAGAAGAACGTTGTAGCAGTTCTTATTAAGCTTGTTGATTTTTGTGGACTGTTGTTGGTGTTACTTTCGACACTTGACGTTTCGACGTGGTTGTTTTTGTTTTTGCAGCGTCATGATGTTTTCAACAGTTCTCAAGTTCACAGCATTGTTACCCCACATCAACGCACACTCGCCGAGTCATTTTCGTGCTACGCTGTTCCCCCACGCAGCCAATGATTGCAACGCTGCAACAACAATAACTTGTACTGGAATAGTAATTGGTTGTTGTTGTTGTGAGGTGTTGCATTGTGCCGTACAACAACACGCACAACCAAACGCTGCTGCATTTAAAGCAACACAAAATGGAAACGTCAATTTCAAGGGCTTTTCCTGGTAGTAATTAGTAGCTGAGGTGGGCATTTAAATACTTGCGACGCGCACTTGTCTGCTGGCTGACAGCTACAGTAATAAAAACAACAGCAACATATATAGCGCACAATAAACGTAAAGACTCATACTACAGTCACGTGCAAAAGTGTATTTACATGAGGAATATTATTTTTACTATATGGGAGACGATCACAGAGAATAGTAGCGAAGTATCGACATTAAGGATATAGGATATAGGATAGGAATGGCTAGGAATGCTTCGTGATTCTTTTTAATTATGAATATGTATGTCGAACCCGATCTTCAGAAGTTTTGTAGAGTGGGGCTTATTTGCACTTCATTTCGAGCTGCGGCGAAATTCTGATAATTTATAACTGTGTGATTCCAGCGCTTCCGAGTAGCTGTCGGATGATAACTCAGACCCTGAGAATCTTGGTTGAAGGTATAAATCATCTCAACATCAACACTTTCGAACAATGTTAGTTCTTTGAAACTTAATCCATAGCATTTCGCGCCGACGGCCGGACATCATTGCTGTCCAAGGTCTTAAATTGACTTCCAGCCAAGTAATGGCAGCTGATTGAATACATATCAACTTTCTTTGGAGAATGTAAATCTTTAGCGAAATCGGTTTCAGCCTTTTGGGTATACTAGGTTATGTTAATTTGGTAGGCCAATGAGCCACGCATAGATCAGTTTTAGTCCTTTGCGATACCAAATGGAGCTCACTAACTAGGACCATGAGGAGTAGTCATCCTTTAGAATACCTGCGATTGACGCGAATTTTAACAGGCTCTGTGGCCTCACTATCGATACCTCCCCCAATGTATCATACCGTGGGAACACCGTGCGGGACAAGTGCACAAGAGATGCTCCATTATTTCTCTGGTGTCTTGCTCTATTCATTTTCTGCAGTCTTCTCGTTCTGTCAGCCCCATTCTGCGAACGTGTTTCGCCACCAGAGAGTGACCAGTTAGTATGATGGTATTCCGACAGTCTAATCTATCCAGTACCAATAGGAATTTTGTGTGTGGATACAGGAGGTTTGTTTCATGGGGTTTTGATTTTCTTCTCCATGCTTTTGTCCAGATCGTCGTTTATACAAACCATGGGTTCCCCAATATTTATCATGTTTTCGAGTGTTAGCCGTATACAATTCTTGGCCATTTCGTCCACTATTTCATTGCCCTCTATGCCTTTGTGGATTGGCATCCAGTAGAAGTGAAATTGCTTGCTTCTGGCAACACTTTCCACTGCTGCTCTGCTTCCAAAGACACTTCTGGCCTATTTGCGATGCGAGGTTATTCCCTCGACTGCTGCTTGTCTGTCTTTGTAGATGTTGTCTCTGGAATTGCCTACAGATGTATTAGAGGCCAGCTCCGCGGCTTTTGTAATAGCGAAAACCTCAGCTGGAAATATACTGCAATGACCCGGCAACTTAATAGGCTGCCGTATGCCTAAATCTGGATAGTATATCCTCGCACCAACTACATCATCCTTACTATTGTTTCCTACGTGTCAATTTCTCGTGGAAATATTGAAAACTTCAAAAGCTATTATCATCTGTAGATCTTGTGAAAGAGTAGTGATGATCAATTTTTATTTGTCGAATACTATTTCTGGCAGACTTTATGTGTGATTACTCAATGTATCGATCTATGATTCGAAGCTGACTTCATAAATACTATATAAGCTGCTCACAATTGCAGAGCTAAGATCATGTCTCCAAGGACTCTATAGTTAACTGAAAAGAACAGGAAGGTCGTCCCCATAACCTTTGATTAGAATCCACCGTTTTCCTTACCTTCGACCTACCGTAATTCTTTTACCGGAGGTAATCTCTGTGGTTTAGTCAGCATAAAACGAAAATTATATATAAATCTTGATATGAATTTGTCATTACTTTTGCGGCTCACTGTAGTTACTTGCATATAGTATAGTATATCCCTGTCTGCTTTCTCATTATTAATATTTTAGTTGCCGTTCATGGTTTTTGTTGTTGCTATTATTCGGTGTGCAATCACTCATAATTTTTCAATTTTGATTTTCCGGATAATTCAACAATGCAGCTATATACCATACCACATATATCAGTAGTTCATCTGTGTACACTGATTTTGGTTTGATATTTTGGTGTACTCATTGCAAACCACCGATGGAAAAAAGTTATAATTGCATTTTAAGTATTTCTGTGGATTCTTCGAACTACATAATTGTTGTTGCACTTGTTGCATTAGATAATTGTTATTGGTAATTTGAGCTGAGCGCTTATTTTTTGCTTCTTCTTTATGTCTTCCACACACTTGGTGCAGAGAGGGCGTGCAACATGTTGATAGCATAATTTGTGGGCGCACACATTTAACACTCTGCTTAACCGCGTTCAGCTCTTTTGTTGAGTGTCGCTTTATTTAAATTTTTCTTTGATTTTGACACGCTCCTTAAGCGGTCGAAGGGCGGCAGATCTATCATCACAGACGCTTGAAGTGTTAATTATTTCTGAGAAGGCAGGAAATTGCAGTGGTGTTGGTGGCCTGTTGCGCGTAAAGCTCAGACGCTCGAGCTAATGTGTGATCGAGAAATTGTTGTACTATTTTTAATATATTACAGAAATTTCGACAGACAGCAAATGTTTTGGAGAGCGGGTATTTTGGAGAAGGAGCGTTTTTCAGAAACTCAGTGTTCGGGAAAGATAATCTTAGCAACCTCCAGTCAACTTAGAAAAGTTCATTTATTAAACAGACGAGTTTTGTTACTGAACTGTTGTACTAGAACGTTAAAAATATTCCGTGCATTATGGTTCCTGAGAAATGTTCAGCGCTTTCTAGATTTGTAATAATTCCTGCATTGCTACAAATTATTGTCATAGCCTAAAGCCCACTGACTTTAAAAGATTTCCGTCATAGTCTCAACACCTGTTAACTTTGAAAGATTGCCGTCATAGCCTCAAAATTCGTTGACTTTAAGAGGTTTCCTTCATAGCCTCAAAGAGCAGTGATGCTAAATAATATGTTCAACTGGACTTGGGTTTGAATATTAAGTTGGATGAGCATAAAAATTATAAATCTTTCTTTCAAACTGACAAATCATATTCCCTTTGAGTAGAAACCACATTTATGTAAACATTCTCTGACGTAGATAATCTCTTATCAAACAAAGATTCGAATGAATCATAAACTGAAAGTTTTTAAATACCTCATTTATTCATAATATGTGTGAGATATGAATCTGAAGCTCCTACATTGGCTCAAAATTAACAACAGGTGAAGATTAAAAGTATTATTTTTACATATCACGATCTTCTTCTGACTCCGACTTCTCCTCTTAATCTTTTTTATTACTTGATATATTTATAATATATTTGAAAGCCAACTTTAAAGTTGTCATGGTTCAAGCATTGGCCCAAAAGTAGCAGATGAAGACTGTAAAAAGTATACTTTTTACGTGTAGTAAAATAAATAGTCTTAACTTCAGTGTTGAGCAGTTTAGTAGAAGTGACTTAAACCCATATCGCGATCTTCTTCTGACTCTGACTTCAGCTTATTCTATTTTTTTTTTTTTTTTTTGCTATGTATGTAGCCAATCTCGAATTCAAACTCTGAGCTAGGTTCAGATGGAGTGAATAGTTATGATATTTTGACTGCTTCCCAATATTCCTACGATCTTTCTTTCGAAGCTGTGAATATGTTGAAAGGAAAAGAATGACGCAGTTGCTTTAAGAAGCTCTTCAATTTAGTTAACTTAGTTGATGTTGTTGTCTCAGCGGAAAATTTTCCTTTAACAATATTGTAGATTTCCACCGATTTGGCCGTCTTTGGTTGGCTGAAAATCCGGATTCGTTTCGATTACTTGAGGTAAAGGGGTAAACTCAGTCGTATGACTTTACACAATTTGTCGAGTTTTCTCCGAACTTGCTTATATGTGGAGTACGCCAAACAAGGTTTTATAGTGCTAGGCTTCATCCGACCGGATTTTTCCTCGAGTGTTGTCAGAATTTTTAATTTTTAATAAATTGATTGCATTAAAACGGGAAGGCGGAGAGTTTCTAAAACAAACATTGCGGGATATTTTTTTATGAGCTGTCATTATGAATTACTTAAGTTATATTCTACCCTGACTTCCGTGAGCTTTGAAATTTGTCTTTGACTACGGCTGTTCCTAACGATAATACTCATCTATAAAGTATTTTTGGAGTTTAAAAAGTTCAATACATGAAAATAAATGTCTGAAGATCTCACATAAATATAAAATTTAATTTTTAAAATCATTCTTGGCATCTGCGGTTTCTTAAATTGATTGATTGATTGATTGTTGTTAAGAGTATCCATCTCGAAAGAGCTCTCAGATTTTTCAGAATTTTTTCAGTTCTGAATAAAGAACTTAAGCATTACTTATGATCTCACAACTTTCATTTATATTTGATAAAAGAATAGTAACGGTACTCCCAGTGATCCCAGACTTCTATTCGCTTCATCTCTGACAATAATTTCACCACAAAAACTCTCATACCAAATTCTGTAATGGCAGCAACCCTATAGTTCTCTATACATGTACATAAATATGCTTATCTTTATGTTTGTATTTCCATACTACTACTAATTTTCTATACCCCTTTCAACGCTTAACTTCGTTTGCGGCATTGGCAGTGCAAAAATAAAAGCGACAACTGGCTCTTTCGAATTCACATTGTCAATGCGAAAATCCCCAATTATCCCCTTAGCAAACACCAACACTCACACGACAAGTGTTCAGCCGCAAAATCGTTGCTAGTAGCAAACTAACTACTAGCTTTGAGTTTTGTAGCCAGTTGTAGGTTCTCCTACACCTACAGACACACACTCACACACATTTTTATATGTATATGCATACAAATGAAGCAAAATCTTGTTGTCGTTGGTGTGAAATTGGCGCTGGCAGTGTAAGTAGTTAGCTGTACTTTGGCGGCACACTTCTAAGTCCAATTAGTAGCATGACTAACACTTAAGCGCAAATAACAACAACAGAATTGCTAAACAATAATCAAAAGTGGTAGAAGAGGAAGAAGAAGAGTAAGCACAGCACTAACTATTTTCGTGCGCCTCTTCGTTCGTTACGTCTTTTCTTCCTGTGCAGCAGCTATGCAAATCGTTTTGTATATTTTTGTTTTTGTTTTCAATGTTATCGGCGCGTTAGTTTCGCCAATTTGTCAAATTTCCTTCACCCTGACCCTCTCAGCAGCGCATTTGCATCGTGCGGCTGCACGGCGCCGACTGGTTGCCGTCTATATTGCTTATATTTAGGCGCATATCCTAGGCATTTCCTCAATTTCCTGCCATTTATTGCAGCCATAGCTACTCAGTGCGATGTTGGTGATTGTGTGTGGGTGCGTCGAAAACCTTGCTCTTGGCTGTGCTATGATTTGGTGAGAAATGTCTCACGACCATATACTCGTACATTTCTATAAATTCAAGTGCTGTTTCGTTTGTTTTGACGGAAAATTAGTTCAAAATATACTGAGTTCTGGGTTATTGTACTGATAACATGTGCTCTCAGCTGCAGACCCTGGTCCCTCAGACCCCAAACAAGGCCTCCGATTAACATCAAAGCAATACTTTACCAAAGTACTCGCTTCTCCACAGGATTCTTAAAATTTAAAAACTTTTGCATGAAATCCACCTGACGGTTAAAAGTGATATAAAACTTCGTTTACCATGATCCATTTCGAGGTTCCATAGTTTTATTCAAAGAAAAAACAGAGAAACTATAAAGGGGAATGTTTATTATCATTCGAAAGAACATTCTTTGGTATTAATTTTTTGAAGGTGAACTCTTTTGAATATTGGCAGCGGCTACGTCTCAGATGGTCCATCCGTTGCGTCTAATTTCCGAAGACTCGTTCGAGCATTTCGACTGATAACTGGCTCTAAGGCCTGAATCGAAGCCGGACTTTATACTTTACTTAGCCCCCCATATCTTATGGTGTGATATCACCCGATCCTGGTGGTCAATCGACCTTCCCAAAACATGAAATTATCTGCTCACCGAAGTGTTCTCCCTATAACTCCATTGATTGATGCGATGTGTGGAAAGATGCGCCGTCTCGTGGAAACCAAATGTAGCCGAGATCACGAGCTTCAATTTCAGAAACATTATTTCAATAGAAATTTCAATACAAATAATATTGAATGATCTTATTATATATTTTAAAACTGAACTGAAAGAAACAGCTTAATTTATTGTTGGGCGCTGCTACCGCCCGGCTTCTGGCTTGAAGTATCTATGGATCTTTTTCCCAAAACCACCCTAAAGCATAAACGTTTGATCGCGGTACACGAGTATCTAGTGTACCTCAAATAGAGTTTCTGTGGTAAACCATTATTTGACATTTATCTCACAAAATATCTATTATAGCCGTAATGCTTTTACGCGGGCGACGGTTGTTGTAAGATTGAATAAAAAAGTGAAGAATTTTCGGTGAAGGTTTCACACAATGAAGTCATGGCGTTGGTACTGAGCCGTAGTGTTTATTTTTAATTCTCTGCTAGACTTGCCATCCGTCCGAGGGCACAATAGGCCTAAGGTCGCGGTGCAACCCTCGTCCATCTATCTCAGACTTGCGATAGATAAAAATGTTTATATCCACGTACTTTATTTAAAAAGACAGATTTTAAAGACTCAAGAACAGATATTTGTGCTCCCAAGTTAATTAAGCATTCACATTCAAGTTCTCAGCTTCCACTATCTGACTAGATAAGCTAATGGTCGACTGCTGATGCCAGAAAACGCAGTCAGAGCCCCCCAGATATAGCGATCAAAAAGAGAATTGTGCAGTCAAATCACCAGGTCCCTCGGTCAGACCAGCTAATAGCCTCTACCGTCATTAGGATCCGTCTACGCTTTTTGATTAATAAGCTGAGGAAGTAGTGTCGAACGTGAGCTTTTAAACATTTCATAATACTTCGAAGTTATGGTTACTGTCTCAACAAGGGTCTCTTCATCGTTTTTAGAGCTTGTCAGAGTTATTTATTTCCTCAAAGTCAATAATAATTAGAATACAAACCAATTCACATGTATTATTTATCTACAACAAAAACAATTAACGATTGTGGTTGATTAACAACACCAGACCTACAGATTCACCCTCACCCTTCAAACGCTGAACGACGCGCTCGGTAACTGTCGAAGTTTCAACTAAGGGTGGCTCCGAGCAAGTCTCATGCGCAAATATGTAGCTAGCATTGTTGGTTGTGTAAAGTAGTTTAACCCAACGGTCTTTAGAGAATACTCAGAGTGGGGCAAGGGTAAGCTCTCCCGGCTACCGAAAGTTACAAATGTTTATTTTTATATTTTTTGCTCCGTAAATTTGCTTGTTGAAGGCCATAAAACTAATGATTTCAATCTCTATGCACACAATCACTTTTTTGTTGTTTTTGCTATGTATGTTTTTGTTATTATTAATGTTAATACATATATTCATGTGTTGGCAAGAGGGTGTTAGCAATAATATTTATGTCAAATACACGCACATACGTAAATTTCCGAAAACTTTCGTGCGCAACTCCGCACAGTCTAGTCGTTATGTTGTTGCTGCTGTTGTTGCATTGGTACATGTTAAACGCACGCATGACACGTGTAAACACGCGTCAACACTGTCACAATTATCCACTTCCACCAGCCTCTAACTCACCGCTGCGTCCTTCCGTTATGACGGCAACCTGCTGCGCTGCCCTTGCCTAGCTGCCCGCGTGCGGGTGTATATTTAATATTTAATACGTTTTTTGTTGTACACTTCTTTGTCGATTTGTTACTAATTTGTTATTCCTCTTATTTTGTAGTTGTTTTTTTTTTCTATTATCCTTTTTATCCTCCTTTTGTAGTGCTTTGATTTACTGGCTCAGCGCATTTCGTGGCTGATTTGGCTTGGCTTTGGTTGACCACCCACGGTGTGTGAACGTGATCTTAGCGGGCTTTTAGACTGATGAGCTGCAATTTGCAACTCTCATGTGTGCGCACGCCGAAGAAAGTGTGTATGAGATTTTCGCCACTTAACGTTGCACTCTTCGATAAAAAAATATTTGGTTCCCAGATTTAGATTTACAGAATGTATCATACCAAAACCGTACACTTTCGGTAACCTTTTCTGAAAGTAATTGTAATAGTGGTCAACCTTTACTGTAAAGATTCTACAATGTGTAGATAAGGTCTCCAAACCATTTATGCCGAGGATATTGAACAATAAGGTTTTCTTCATTATAAATCGAGAAGCCAATCTACTTTTCATTTTACTTTTCGCGATGTCAAGTCCTGTCGTTCGAATGGCTGAAAACGCTCCAGATCTGAGAGTATACGACGCAGTACCCGCCGGAAGAAGCAGAGCAATAGGGAGACCACTCCTTTGGAAAGACCAAGTGGAGTAGGACCTGGCTACACTTGAAATCTAAAATCGGTGGTCAACAGCGAAAAGGAAGTTTGACTGGCGCGCTGTTGTAAACTTGGCTATAACCGTGTAAGCGGGGTCTGCGCCAATATATGTAGATGAAGATGTGAGGCTAATGCGGTATTATTAGGAAACGAATAAGAAAACCCCAAAATCTTTTTATAGAGTCATTTGGTCTTTTTCGAAAGAGCATTCTATAAACGGGTAAATAATGATGAGGTTCCATGATGAGCATATTTCATGAGTTATCCTTTCATCCGTTCATTCTACCAAGCTACCAAGCTAAGTAGCCATCAGACTATTTACCCATTGATCACAGTCTGGAAAGTTATTCAAGAATAGAAGTTAACTTTAAGTTTTATTACGGGATGAGCACAGATCCAATTGGACAAGAGTAAAGGTTAGTTTACACTGGCTGGTTACACGCTATAGGTTTAACAGGTCCTTATAATGATTGATGGACGCTCAGTTTATAGGAGAGGACGTCAGCGCTATTGGCGAAATTTAATAGAGACTTGATATATAAACCTGATACTTCATCTTCCAGCTCCTTGGATCACGAAGTTCCTAAATATATAATAATTCTAGACAAACAAATCAGAGTGAGCGACGTATATGAATTTGTATAAGCTGACCTTAGTAGCCAAGTTCTCTATCACTTTGAAAAGCAATAAAATTCCGTCTGACCACCGTAGGGAATACCGAAAATCCATTTTTTAAAATTAGTTTTGAAGATGATGACAAAAGTAGCTGTTTTTATATTTTTTATTCTTTATAAAAAGAGTTACCGTGAGTAAGCTTATTAATTGAGTATGCTTATTAATGCCTAAAGTAGTGATTAGACTACCACCCAGATTTTTCTCACTTATGTGAGATACTTTCCATGGGCTTTTCTTGCCATTCTTCGATGACAGTTTATTCGGAGATGTAAATTGTGATAACTTTTTGATCCATGTGATAAAAAACCAAAATACAAGACAAAATACCTAGCATGATATATTCCGTACCATAGTCTGTAGCTTCGTTTACCGCTCCTTTTCGTTTCATCGATCTTCCGTAATTCCTTGAATATTACTAATTATTTGTGATATAACGAAGCATTCTGGGCCTCGTAAATATTGGGCGTACCAAAGTATTTTCCTGTCTTTCAGATATTTTCGGGTTCATTTCTTGGTTGATTTAGGTCCAAGTTATTAAAGTTCATAAAAAACTGTTTGAAAATATTATAAGGTCGACCTTTTCTTACACCCGAAATTATTCGGTTAGATTAGACGCCATGTATTGGGTAGTTGGAAGCTCACCAAAGACAATTTATCGCTAAACAGCTCTTGATCACTTAATTGGCTCAAAAATTCCCATGGATGCTTGTAAAAAAAAAAAACAAACAAAACTTCGTTTCACTTTCCCCGAGATGAATACCTCAAAAGCTCGGATTAACTCGTAACAGCAATGAGTTTCACAGTGAAATGATACAAAAGTATCTTCTCACAAACTTCCATTGATCTGCTCCAATTTGGAGATTCCACAAATTTCAATTGTACTCAAAATTTTCACACGATCACTACATAAACGACAGAGCAGCAGCACCTCCAACACATTTCACAACTTAATTAAAAAAGAAACACTTCAAAAAACGGTCAAAGCGTATTGACGAGGGCGCACAATTTGTTTATATTGGAAATTAAATAATTAAATTTCAAAGCTGTAAAGATTTGGAGTCTTCCACATAACTGAAATACAGCGCACAAAAGCTTGAGTGGCCCGGCGATAAGTGATGTGAAAAAGTAGGGACAAAAACAAATTAACTTGAAGACTCGCCGACTGGTATTACAGAGAAACGTTACTGTTACTGCTTTATTTATTATTTTCAAGTTCTTTTGTGGATTATAAGCTATTTATTTTTGCTACCTTTTGTGTGTCTAGTCTATCCTTTGAATAAATTCAAAATCGAATTCAGTTTCAGTAGATCCAAATCACTTGATCAACTGAATGTAACAGTGTTGATTTGAATGAGGCCATTTAGCGCCACTGTCGATATTTTGCTGGAAATAAAAGAGAACTGAACCTGCGGATATAATAAGATGAGAGAACTATTGGACCCACTCATTCGAGTCATGTTTTGAGTCGGTTTAGGTCCTCAGTCAGCTCAGCGTCTAGCATTTTTATCAGAACTTAGTAGTTTTGGGTTTACATAGAGGCGATTCTATTTAAATATAGATTCTAGTAAAATTTTGCTTCGCTCTTTTACAAAAACACCGAGAAAGCCCGTAATATACTTCCGTTGGCCCTTTTTGGACTATATCAATTCATTCAATCCCACTAGGATTTTGAAATAAGTTCAAGTATTAAGCTGAACGAAGCCGTATAATGTAATCGAGCAGTTTGAGTTTAAAAACTAGTGGTCAATTGCCTATGCAAGAAAATCTCGATACCATTTCAAATCATCAATCATTTAGGAATGCGTTAGCCACTGCGTAACAGTATGTTCGTAAACATAGATACTCAAACTTCGAAGCAGGCATATTGTGAATCTCAGAGTTCGCTACAGACAAAGGAGAAATTCCTGTGCTCCATTTATATTTATATAAGAATTCAGCTGAAATCAATTTTCCCACATCTAAAGGCTAATGTTTTGCACTACTGTCCTTAGGTGCTGGGTCCTCGTCGTCTACTCATATTGGAGGACTGCATTAGAAATGCTTTTGCTCTGGGCCCAAATATCGGTGCAGTTATTCGTTTTTGGACTCGTTCGTACCCAACTATATCCTGGTTCTCTATAGTAGATGGCAGCATTTAAAAAATGCAGAACCAATGTGGTATTTTCAGTTAGTACAGATTAAGTGGAAAGGCAGAAAGATGGAGATGTAGCGATGGGATTTAGTATTTCTTCGAATTCTGTTGTAGTTTTTTGAAATTTGCTAAGCTTGTAGTTAGTGCGCAGTAGTAAGTTGGCCGCTGTAGATGACTAAAATAAATTTGTTATGTCTGTGCTGTGGTAACTTTTAATTATCGCGATGTTTATCCCATTTTCGCATTGAATTCCAAAGAGCTAGACTTTATGTTATTTTAAATGATATTTCGGTTATTTTAGATTTCTATCTTTAATAATTGCTTTGCCCAACTTTTCAATGAAAATGAGATCGAAATCGTCGCTTGCCCCCCATTTGAGTAACAAGCTCAGTATTTCCATATTTCAATTTTGTTAAACTTTTTCATATAAATATTTGACCTTGGTACGAATACTGTTATTAATTGCGGACAAAAGTAGGTGTAATCAAATTTTCGTAAGTCATCTAACAACCACTACGTTTTCACATAATTTGAGATATTATTTGCGATGAGTAGCTTAAATTACAGCGCAAACGAGCTGCCCAACTATGTGAGTTTATTAATAATAGTGTTCAGTAAATTAACTTTATGCATTACATTTCGGTTTTTTATAGCAATTTTAGTAGGTATGTACTAGTAGGTGCACAGTTTGTAGCAAAATATATGGTCTGTTGAGCTTCTGGCAGTCCGACAACGGCAGACTCAGCAAAACTAGCTAGTTGAGAGTTTTTCATGCCAGCTCAGTTGGAAGTGAGACAGTCCAGTCCGCAGCCAAGCGATAAGCTACGAATTGAGTTAGTACGTTTAAACTGTCCTTTATTTTTTCTAAAAAAAAAAACGCGTTGATAAACTTAATTCTCGTTGAGACCATGGGTGGGTGTTCTCTACAAAACGAGGCCTGTTTTTAATGCCACTGCCGCTTCCTTTTAAGTTCTATTGTTTCATCATTCTCATAATCCTTTTCGTTTTAGAGATTTTGCAACTAAATCACCATTTTATTCAAACCAGAGAGGAGGTAGGTTTTGCTAATATAAACCAGAAGTCTTTTCCAGTATTAAAACCCGCTGGGTATGGAAGTGAAAGTGTGGCAGCAAAATGTTTGTTTCCTTTCGTTTTCAAAGCATTTTCTTTTATGCGATACAGAAAAAGTTTACATATTCTTTCTTTCCTGAAACGGCTTCTCGCAGTTCGTCCGAAAAAGACACAAGCCAATCGGCACATTTTCGTAACATAGTTTACATATCGGTTAGCACCTTCATAATCGGTCCAGCTTTCCACTACTCACATGAGGAGTAATTCTATAAGCTTAGTTGTTCCGTGCGAAAAACTTTTCGCTGTTTTTCCTCCACCTAGTTTCGCAATAGATCCAACTTATCTTGGTAGTATCCTTTTTTCATTTTAATGACTGACTCGTCATCTGAGTGATCTCCAACTGCTGGAATAATTGTTTGCTAGTTCTCTTATTTTTCTTGAGATCTGTAAACGTCCAAACGAATCCAATCTATTTTGATATACTCGTAAGAAACGCACTTCCACTTTCGATGTACCGACCACAGTTCTCACTACACAGTACACTGTACTGTTTACTGTATTTTCTAGGGTTCGAGAAGTTAAAAGTTGTTTTCAGTGCAGTGTAGCTTTCCTTCTTTCTTAGCTGCCTCAGCAGTTTTCTGATTGAAAAACCTTCGAAGGCTGAGACATTTTTTGATATGTTTTATCGATATCGATGGCACAGTTCATTTGTATCGAAACATAGCTGATTCAAATTTCTTTTATCCCTTTTTAAAGCATAAAATATGGTAAAAGGTCACTTACTTACATCATATCGATCAGACGAAAAAGCCTCCCTGTTTGCCATTATTTAGTTGAGTTTTAGTTTAGTTTAGGTTTCTTCTTCGTGAATGATTTGAATAAATGTTAATATTTAGTTCGAAATGAAACTCCTGAAATTTGTTCGTTGACTTGTTTTTAGAAGCGAGTTTGAGGTTAAGTTTAAGTATCTGGGCTGGATCAAAGTAGTAGACTACCTATTTTTTCCAGCTGGGCTATATTGTACATATAATATATTGTCTACCAGTGGCTTTGAGTACGTACTCTTAGTAGTATATATAGCCCTCTTCGTTTTTATATGTCTTATCGAAGACTGTAGATCTATATTTTTCTGGGATAGATATAGAATTGCAGCCAAGTCGGGGTCACGAAAACTTCCGCGGATTATTCAAATACCAGGACTTTACGAATGCATGCTTTATTAAAAATTTGATCTGTGGTGCCTTTCAAAATTTAATGGAAGCGGTGACTTAATATTATTATTTTTATTATTTGTCACAAAATTCCCCTAGCGGTGGTAACTCTTTATGGGCGTAGATAGAATTCTGCAGACTCATCAAATTACTGGTTTGATTGAGCTGACTGAAAAAAGCGAAAAGTCATACCAATTATTATGCGGTCTATGTTTCACACTTATATTCGCTTATAAAAATACATATGTACAATATGTATTAACCTGCCCTTATGCATAGTTTGTGTCATTGCGGCCACTTTAATAAATAAATTTTGTTGATGTTTTTTGTTTAAGGATAAAAACTAGCTCATTCTTAACCCCATTTCCTTCCAACCCTTTTTCCTTGGCACTACACACTAAATAACAACATAAATCTATCAGTGCTGTCAAAATTTGAAAGCACAAGCAGTTTGAAAACAGCCTAAAAGCATGCCACACGAAAAATCATAACATGCACACACACACATACACGCACTACCGAAGTGAGCGCATAATGGATTTTTGTTAGCAAAACAAGTTTAACTAATTTTACACGCTCATTGTTTGCATTAGCAAATAAAGAGTGGAATGAGCGTGCTCGTGAGTGCCTGAGTTGAGTGGCAGCACCGTGAAAGAGTTGCTCGCGCACTAATGTGCAGTGTTGACTTTGGCTCAACACGGCATTAATAAATGATTTAAGGCGCTAAGTGACAGTAATTGGTAAATTAAATTTGAGTGATGAGCGGAGCAGCAGCGCGCGGTATTTAGAGCGGTATGTTTACTGCTGTTAACTGTGCAAAGTTTATGATAAATGAAGTCTTAAGAAATTAAGACTTTTTGGCAGGCAAACAACTCGTTAAACGGTGTTGCTTACATGTGTGTGAGTGTCTACTTCTTAAATGATTTCAAGTTTTTAAATATTGAATAATTTTTATTAAGAGATACATTTTTCCTAGAAAATTTTTTTTACTAAGAAATTACAAGATTATAAAAATATTAGCTTTGTTTTTAGAAAATTGTTAGAAAACTCTTATTTTTTGATTATTTTTTAATTAAAAATAATAACCCTTTCATAGAATATTCGATATTCTTAATAACAGAAATTTCTATTTTGATTTTTTTTTCAATTAGTGTTCCAAAGCACACTTTAATTTTCTAAAAATATTTTATTTTTCATTTATTTATTATGAGCGCAATTAAGTTCTCGCTTCGAGGTATTACCTCTCTATTGTGTGCCCTCTAATAGCCCCAACAAATTAATAAATTCCAATATTCTGCTAGATGGGACCAAGTGTTCCATATTTGGAAATATGTATCCAATGGCTTTTGTCCTGCGCCTACAGACTGCTGTGTAGTCAATTAACAGGTTTTCTGAAGTTTTAGACTCCAATTCGCAGAGCAGGCAATTCACACAAGAAGCTATATAGGTGCATGTTATTAATGTTTCGTTCTTGCGCAGCCGCTCCTTTATAGTATGGCGACCAACCGCAATGAAAGATCCCGGTCTTACCATGGGGCGGATCCTGCGGAGCGGGGAAGCTTATCAGCCAGTTTAATCCCGGCTGTACTATTGTGACCTGGCACCCAAATAAGGCGCACTTTGTTACGATCTGATAGACTGTTCAATCTTTCTGGTTCAAAAACTGTTAATTTTGTAAGAGTATCCAAGAAACGAATAATTTTTCGAGGTAGTCTGGTGAGTGGAACTGCTTCCAAGCCAGACTATGTGTAAATGAAAGGAATAAATAATAGCCGGACGACGCAATATCTTAGGAATATGGCGGGGTGAGTAAGTTTTTAACAGATTTGGCAATGTGAGATCGAACCAATAACTTTTTCGTGATCCTGGTATTGACCGGTTCCTCGAACAGTGTTCGGCTCAATCACACCAATTTAAGTCGTAACCGTTCCCAATTGATGGATTCATTTGGTATCAGCTGCTCATTATAAATAACGGCAGCCTGGTCCTAACAAATACGCAGCATAACTTAAGCAGTATGGTGTCCCCATGACTCTCTTTTCTTTGGATTGCTATAATTAATGCATGTAGTCGCTTTGAAATGACTTGGCGAGAGACTTCAAAGTTGAAGCAAGCTAAGCAGCGTCTTGAATTCACCATCTTCGAATGTTTTTGGCCTTCGTTCACGACGAAACCAATCACGCCACGTCTTGGGCCCCACATTGCGATGTACTTCAGCTGCTGATTATTTAGACTGAAAGTAGTTAATCAACACTTTCCTTAAATGAGATTTTTTTGACAAAAAATCATACATATTCGAAAAGTGTTTGACACATAAACAAAGTCACTAATATGGAAACGCAGTTTCCTTTTCTAATGGAGTGCAGGTTTTCCTCTTCTTCTTCATCGTCCATGTCTCTACACCATGTAGCAGGATGGGCATAATGAGTGTTTTTTAGAATTTCGTCTTTATTCGTCGATTCCAATATTTCGCGAGTGCGACGAGTCTTTGTTTGATGTCAAGAAAATTTTCGTCTTGCCCTGTTTCACTACCAGAGCTATACGCTTCGCTTATTTGTCCAACCTGGAGAAAGCAGAATTAATCGCCAATGATATCGATGTTATTGGCGTACGTCAGCAGTTGTAGACTCTTATAGAAGCTTTAATGGCCTGTTAAATGCCTAGGTTTAGTTTATCACGTTTTGGATATATCAAAATCGATCGCCACTATCTGTTGAAGGCATCTATAGGCAAACAGCTTGAATTTAATTGTACACCTAATAATAAACATACATTTTTATTACTTTTGTTATCTCTTTTTTTTAACTATAATTTTTTTAAATGTTTAAAAAATAATAATTTTATTGAAAATGTGAATTTAAATTTTTTTACAATTTTTAAATTTTTTTAATTAATTAACACGCACTTATTTAACAARAGAGCCACTCATTGTCTCCATAAATTTTAATTTAACGCTCTCGTGCATTAAGCCACACATTTGAAAATCACATCTTTATAACGTGCTAAAAAACGAAGAAGTCAGCTTACTTGCTGAAAATTCGCAATCACATCTCAGGGGATTCGAATTGCTAACAAAAAACCCAAATTTGCTGATTAGTATAAAACACGTATCAATTTGGCAACACAACAGCCGCGCAGCCACTCGCCCGCTCGCCTATCGCTAATACAACAAAGCACTTCTAACACCTCTAATCACCCCGCTAACGCTATCAACGCTCCTAATCAACTCAGAGAAAATGGCAGATTTTCCAATTTTTATATTTTGCTAAGTAGTTTTTTTATGCTTGTTGTTGCAAGCACTTGAAAGAGCTGCTTGAAAAAATCACTCCCCGGAGACCTTTTGTAAACATCGTTAGACAATCACTTAGACCGAACCGAACGTCGTTGTGGGCGGACAGCCGCCACAGCAGACAGACAAACGCACGAAGCGTTGCGTAAACACTTGTAACGATTTTGAGAAAATTAATTTCGCAGATTAGGCTGACACATTTTAAACAGCAAGAAACGGGCAGTAGTCAGGTGGGGAAGTGCGTAAAGAGAAGCTGCGCTTTGCAAGCGATTAGCAGTCTGCATTGTGGGAAATCATATGGTTTGAGGTTAGTTCTTGTTTTTTTTTTTTTTTGTTCGAAATGTCAACTGAAAATGTATGTCCTTTGTCACGCCCACTAAAGTATAATGTAAGAGCGGCGCTCGACTTTGGCCCACTCCCCAACTCTAAGTGGTGTTTTTGTAACTTTTACTTTTGTAACAGAAATTAATTTTCCTTTTTGGTTGCGCCCCATTGTCTTTTGATTTGCTTAACAGGCATTTCAACCCCTAATCAAGTGCATAAACACCTAGGCAAATCAAATATTTGCTTTCATTTGGTTTTCTGTGTGTTCTTTGAGCTAGTCATCAGCCGATTGAGTACTCATTTGTTAGATACATTTATATTTTTATCTTCAAGTGATTTGTCCTCCTTCAAAAGGAATGTTTATTCTATGGTTTAGTTTGAGTCCGTGGCTAAGAGCAGTATCTCCCATCAATGTCATCATTCTACTGTATACCCCAATCTCTTCGAAAACTTTTTCATTTCAACATATTATATTTTATTTGATCTGAATAGCTTATTTGTTTTCAACTTCTTTACTTTGGATCTTTTAAATCGTTTTCCTCTATAGAATCTGGGTGTCTCAACCGAAATTAAAATTAAAAGATATAATTCTCAAAAGAGATAAGGTCATCGGACGAATAAAAAACGTGTGCTAAAATTACTCTCAAAATAGGTCTACACGACCGTGAGAGGGTTAACAAATAGGTACCTTAAGCTCTCAGACGTGAAAGCTTACTTATCAAAATTAACAAGATTTTTCTTTAGAGCCTCTGAACGAATTTTTTTATAAACTCCTTTTTTAGAGAGTTAGCAGATAGGCACGTCCAACTCTCCGATGTGAAAGCTTTACTTGTCGAAGCTAACGGAATTTTCTTTGAATCCTCTGAACGAATTTCTTACCAACCCCTTTTTAATTTAGTTTAGCTTAGATTGAGCTTAGAGCTTTTAAAAAGTTAGCAGGGTTTGAATTGGAATTGATTTTTGATGACGCGGGAGATTTAGTACTTTGACCGTGGATTCTACCTTACAGACTTTGGATATTAGATTTTCGGATCTAGCTTGACAGGCTCTCGTAGCTTTGTTTATTATTACTTTCTGCAAAAGTAGCAGGGTTTGAATTCCAAATAACTTTTGATGAATCAAGAGAAATAGTAATTTAGGCTTGGTTTGAAACCTTTCAGACTTTGTATAATAGTTTTTCGGATCCAGCATGTATAGGTCTCAAAGCTTTGTTTATTATTACTTTCCACAAACTGTGTCTTACAAATGATTTTTTAAGTCCATCATGTTTTTTTCATTTGTGGTCGTTGGCGTATTGCATTTACGATAAGTAAATAATATTAGATGCATATCTTAATTTCATGCCTTTGCGAGAGCAACTCTTGTGCTCAATGTACGATGACAAAGAATTTGTGTAGTATAAATAATAGCTAGTTCTACATCCGTTAAACTTCACTAGAGTTTCTTGAGTTATTAGTTTTAAGACCCATCAATCTTTGAGGTGGAATATCTGGGCATTCGATTGACCGTTCTCAAGCAGTTTGGAGTAAGAGCACTCAATGGTCTTTCGCTGGTTCGGTACGTAAACATTATATATGAAGTATTTGTAGAAGGTTTCAGTCTTGCGTCAGATCAATTTGTGCACACTTTCCAATTCACCTCACTCGGCCCACCACCTGCTGTGCCAAGCTGATTAACAAATTTTCCAGCCGACGCAAAATTGTGGCCGCTGTAACTGACCGTCAAGCAACGGCAGCGAGGTAACAGCTTTTTTTGGGCATACAACAAAAACTACACACCTCTCACAGCAAAGTGCCACAAAAGCTTTTCAACTGCTGCGTTTAATCAGCAAACAAAAAGGTGAAAAACAACTTTTGTATGCCTAAAATTATGCCACGCAAATTGCATACACGCCCAGCTGGCGCATGCCTCGACTATGTGCCCCCACAGTGGCACTGACAAGTCAGCGCGTGTGACATTGATTGAAAAATGAGTGAATGTCGCCAACTTGATGTAAGCATAGGTGAGTCGGTGTGTGGGAGTTTGCTGAGGGCGTGCTTTGCTGTGTGAGAAGAGGAGGGATTTTTAAACACAGGACCGGGTAATTGAAGTTTGTTTGAGTCATACACAAATAGCGTCAGAAAGAGAACGAGCACGTGGACCCCTGTCTTCATGTACTCGGGCGTTGGATCTATGGGTCTTGCGCGAGCGCAGTTAGAGTTGGTCAACAATCATCACTTGTGTGGTTACGGAAGCCTTCTGGCCCAAAGTGGAAGGTTATAGGCCCTTGGAATTATTAGCAATGTTCACATGACCCTATAGCTATATGCGTCCGTCCATCTGTATACATACATATATACGAATCCCTTATGGATCTGAAATCTTGAACACATCTCATTGTCTTCTCAATTATTTATACATGGTTGCTATAAAAATGCAGCTGTGAAGGGTATATGGATATGCAGCCGAAGTTAACGTTTTTTCTTGTTCTTGTCGTTAGAAACAGTCCTTCGAAGACTGCTACATGCAGCACATACCATACAACTTTTTGCGACTGTTTGCCGCTCTGCTTCCTCTCCATTTGTTTGGTAGTTGTTCACTTCCGTATTTTCGCAGTTGTTTTTGTAATTCTTTCTTTTAGTTTCTTCTGAATACTTTTTTGTATCTGACGGTCTCTCACACTTTCATTTTCGCTGCCACAAAATTCGCGTGTGTTTTTTCAACTTTACAAAAATGCCATCAGTAACGAGAAGTTTTCTTTTTTTTTTTATACGAACTCGCATTCGCTCGAACTCGTTGCTGCATTTGACACTTAAATTGGTTTGCGCGTGAGTGAGCGCATGGAACAACAACTATAAATATGTGTTCATTTTTACCTGTATGCTTGTTTGTATAGTGTGTATGCAAATTGAAATAATGGGTGGTCAAAAAACACAAAATATTGCAAATATTTTCCTCCTAGTTAAGCCTTCGTATGCACTTAGCAAGCCCAATTAAAGTTTCAACTCGTCATTGACACTTCATTCCGATTTGGCATAAGAGTTGAATTTCAAGTACTTCTAAGAGTTTTTTGGTTCCATTACCTAAGCCGATCCCATGATAAACTCCTACATAGTCTTATAATGGTTTATCCATCATGCACGTTGAGAAAGCCAGGATTATAACTTCTAAATAGCTCACCGCTCTCATTTTCAATAGCTGTAATAGATATTTTTTACAAAAAAAAAAAAAAAAAAAACTATGTCAGTTGTTAGATCTCCATCACTATTCTTCCGGCAATTCGCTCGCTGTAGTCTTCTGTCAGGAACTACAATCTATAAACAGTCCATGAATTAAAAAGCTGAGTCATTTGAATCTTCTTTAAACGCAGTGTTTCAATATTTTGAAATGTCAACTGCTGGAGCGCGACGAAAAATTCTTAAAGGAATTCGTTCGGGTATCGAAATCTTCGATTTAATGAGCTTACTTTTGCCTTTTTTCAGGAACTGGAATTTATTATAGCCCATAAATTAAGTCATCTGAAGCCTCCATAATCTTCTTTTGAAACTTACTTGGTGACAGTTACCAGGTGTTCTTTTGAATAAGTATGTCTAGCCCTAAAATCATCCTTGAAGAGATGGTGGAATATTTTTTCAAGTCTTCCATGTATTTCAGCGCATTGATATATTTTGGCATCTCTCTTATCTTCTTTGGCAGAATAATATTTATTACACTTCACATACAAAAGTTTCATCCCAATAATATAAGAAAAAAAATTTTTCAGGACTACCAAATATCATAAATATTTTCCTTGAAACAAGTTCTAATACCGTTACTTCCGTGTGAAAAATATCCAGGATGACTGTTCGAAATTATTCTGTTACCCTTAAGGCATTGCCTAACTCGCTCTTCCATAGCCACTCCGTCGAAATGTTTCGTGCTCAGAGTTTAATTCAACTCTGTCTTGGAATTAATTTAACAGAATATATACAGTAAACCCTATATGCGTCTGTAAGCATTCACGTGTTTTCCCCAGCTTGCAGACAATTTGCATCCTGCCGTGACCGTAATTGAAAAATTATAGAGTTTGTTTATCTGGCATGCTGTCGTCACTCCATCCCATTTGCTGTAGTACAGTGATGTTAGTATGTAGGCGACAGGTAAAGGTTGTCGTGTGGACAGGCTTTTATCAATTTATTAACAATTATCGAACTTTTGTGTATTGTAATCAACATGTGATTGTATTACAAATACGAAAAGATTATAAGTGTTTGAGGGTTTGTAGCAAACTGGAAACTCCAAGGATCTCTTTGACTCTTTGCGTTGCAAAAGTGGCACAATCATTTGACATGGCTGATAAAAGTACTTGTTAGAGGTTAGTTTAAGAACTATGTAGCTGCTTCGCTTCTTGAGATCACGATTTTATTTACTTGGAAATGTGGAAAAATGAAGTTTCTCAACAATGGCTTCAAGCCCTCTAGAATGTGAATGTGAATCAAATGTTTAAGCTAACTATGCTCGTGAAAGATATTGATGAAAGTAGAATGCTAGCACCTTACCAATCCTAACTGGGTTAGATCGCCAAATAAAATGTAGATCGGATAAAATCTGCTTTGTTTATCGTGGCATTCGTTTTCTAAAAACAAAGCAAAAAAAGACAAGAAAAAATGTTAAACGTTAATCGGAACAATTTTTTAAAGATTGTATGGCAGCTGTGTACATCTATATTTTTAAGGCGACGTTTACTTCTGGCTGTTACAGACCCCACTGAGGGTATAATAAAATATTGATTTCGCTCTTTAAAACTTTATAATCCAATAAATCAAGGTCTGAAGCCGTTATCCAATAAGACTAGAAGATATAATTAAATATATGTACGAGGGTTCGAGTGCTGAGTCTCTGAAGGCCGAATGGTTTTTATTAGACTTAAAAGCTTGTTTTGGGATCCTGTAATCCCAGCGTGTAGTTTTCTATCTTGTTGCGGTTGAGCTTTGAAGACTTAGAAACGTACAACATAAAAATAGGTTTTCAAGTATCATTATTTGTTTTGGCTAAATAATTAACTTCGCTCTTTGAAACTTTGTCATCCAATGAATCAGGGTTTTAAGCCATTATCTGATATAACTAAGGATAATTAAATATACGAGGGTTTGATTGCTGAGTCTTCGAAGGTGGAACGGTTTCTCTAAACTAAAAGCTTGGTTTTGGGATCCTGTGATGCCGTCATTTTCCACCGCACTGGGCTCTACCGAGTTTTAGCTGTCTATCTTGTTGCGGCTGAACTCTGAAGACTTATAAGCGGGTTTTTGACAACCTCAAGTATCTTTATTTTTTTTATTTTGTTTTTGTGTAAACAATTTGTGATATTTTTCCGGTATTATAGTTTTGAAGTCGACGATTTGTAGAAATAAATATTTAAGTAGCCTCTGGCATATTTCTACATAACACTTTTGTCGGGTCGTATTGAAATCTAGCGAAAGTGTTTTGGCAATGAAAGCGATTTGCAATCTTTAAACTATTAACTGTTTTTAATCTTGATATAATCCTGCGGGCGAGTTCAGATCCCTCATTGTTAAAGCTACCCGCTTCTCTAGCTTTTAACTGGATTATTATAAAAAAAAATACGATTATCAGGGAAAGGGAGAATGCAAAAGAGTACCTTCTAGTTTGAATACATTTTGAAAGAACTTCATGATAGTTTCCCACTCAGTGATTCGAATTCTTATAAAAACCTTAAGTGTTCGAACCAAAATTAAAAGACTCCTAAAATTCTCCAGAAAAATATGTTTTACTCTTATCTTTTCTTAAGAATTTGAATGCCTACGTGCCAACTAGCTTTCATTATATATGTATGTATATGTTCTTATATGAAAATGTGTCGCAAGAAGAATTCTCGCGCGTAAGTACACATGCAAATACTTAAGCGAATTATTGCGTTGATTGCCTCTAAAATAATGAGCTAAGAAATATGGCGTCATGCGGATAGAAGTTTCATTGCGAACAACAATGTTAAATGAAGAATAGTGAAGGTTGCCAAATGTATATATATAATGGAGTAGGCAACAATAATTCAAGTGAATCAAAGTCTCCAAATAGCGAAAAACAGAATAAACCAAATCCGTAGAATTTCACACGGAATAAAAAACAGTTTAAACAAGTTTACTTCCAACCTTATCGGATTTCATTGAATTTCTCTAAGTGGTAACACGGAATAAAAAACAGTTTATAACAGTATACTTCCAATCTTATCGGATTTTATTGAATTTCTCTAAGTGGTATTCGGAAGTTGGTATGTCCGGAAACTAACAGAACCGAGCGTTAGCTGTTCAAAGTTTAGAGCGGAACTGAAGAGAATGCGCTCTCATCCGTATAAATAATACTCTATCCTCAGCAAATAAATCTCTGTCATACTCTCTTCTTGAAACTCATAGTCTTTCAATTCTCGGTAGAAAATATTGATATCGAACTTAGTGAGCAGCAGGACCCTAGTTTTGCAGATCTTGAGCTTACTCTCATAGTCTCTCTGGTTACAGGTTTCAAGTTTTTAATATGAAATATTTTGTTTCTCAGTCTGGTAACTCTATTAAAGTTAATAAATTCTTTTCTTATTAAATATTTTCTATATGCGTAATTGACTAATTCGCATAGCTAGTGATATTTGTCGTAAATTAAACGCTTGTTGTGAGCCGGCGACAACAGTGCGAACTAGCGCCGTTTTTCATATCGCATTTTATACACCAGAAATATGGGTTCGTGAGCGCGTAAGTCCTACGTCAAGTCTTCGCCTTTGTCATTGTAATTCTCCTCGTGACATGCAAAAATGCAAAGAATTTTCATTCGAGCAGGTCTTCGCTGCTAAAGGCAGCTGGTGTAGGAATGCAATTGGCGGCACAATTGGCACTTTACGCTCACCAATTCATTACTATGTTGTAAAGCTTAAGTTCATTGTTTGATGGCAGGCGAGGGGTTGGATGAGTAGCGAATTCCTTAGTTTAATGAGATTATTAGTTCGTGACTATCACGCCAGCGAAGTGTGTGAGTCTGGATGACAAAAGCATTGATAATATATGAAAAGATCTCATATGCATGAGACTTCATGAAATAGGTTAAAAGAAAGTCAGAGTTAAAGTGAGTTTGTTGTAAGTTTGCGGTTCCCGGCTTCTCAGTTTTGAAGTGATTGCAAGCCTAGAAAATTTAGAATTGTTTGCAAATCAAGATAATGAAAAATTATATCACTATTCTATCTGATCTAAATGAATTGGACGTTGTTTCACTTTAAAATGTTAGAAATCGGTTTGAAAATAATATCTAGAGCTCCACAGCTACTATTCTTCGCCTCAAGCTGGCATGAGTTCTTCAAATACCCAAGCATTTGAGATTCCCTTATTGCCGTTCCGCTATAAAAAAGATACAAAGCTGTTCCTGAAGTCTTTGTATCTCAAACTTGTGAAAGTAAGTTCGATGTCTATAAACTAAAGTTAGTGTTTTGTCTTTCGAGTAGAGAACACAAAGACCTGAGGTTATTATAAAATAAAGGTTAGCATGAACTCATCGCACACTTTAATCTTGTATAATCCAAGTCTTATGAACTTGCTTGATTGGATTGCGAAGTGAGAAATTAGTGTGCCACGTGCCGTCGTCTGTCTGTCTTACCCTGCGTACAGCGCCGAAATAGTCTGTGTCATCGACGGCATTAAACCACTAAACAAGAACTTAGTTGCTGGTGGATAAGTGATGTGAATCTCCTCCACCACCACTTGGCTGCACTTGCGGCCGGATAATCTTTAAACAGCGTGTGAATATAAATGAAAAACTTGCCCACAGTGGACTACTGCTCTAAGCCACTTGCCAGCTCAACTCTTCGTCGCGTGTACACTCTTCGATTTTCTCGCTCCTTGGGGAGACTGGCGCACTTTTGACGTTAAATATTTCAAGATTTATATCACATATAATTTAGCAAGCCATATTTTTTGCTTTTGGTCACGTGTTTATGGTCAAATTATTTAATCATTTATTTATTTTCCATTATTCATAATGTAAACATACTTCGCAGTTGACTTACGTGTGCGCTGAAATAATGAAAAATCAGCGGGTTTAATGGTCTGTGACTTTTTGACGTCGAATAGAAGTATGTCTAAAACTACAAGGTAGATTTTTCTGAAGAGACGGTGTTTTAATATTCTGGTGTTCAAAATATAACCTTTAGAGCCTTTTTGAGGCTACCGGGTTTCAGATTTTCAGGTTGGACTGAATATGGTATGGACAGAAAAAATCGATACCATCCACCAACGGGGCCCAAAATCTTTTACAGTGCTGAGTTCAAATCGGCGAGCCTTAGTCATCGAACTCCGGGTGATTTCAAAAGCAATACCAAGTCTTCGTATCGTCATACATAGAGAATACTTATCGTCTCAGTACCGCGAAATGAATAGAAATAACTATTACCAACAATTTTTAGGTAACAATAACACCAACAAAGCTATACCAAATATCTCTAAATATACTATACATATCGTCTCTAGTATATACGAAGCCTTCTAAGGTGGTTCTTATTGTACTTTCTGTAGCAAATAGCCGTATTTGTTGGCAAATGCCATGTGAATTGTAAGTTTGGCAATAAAGAAATCACGTTAGCAATTTACTGATTGAAAATTTATTGCGAAATTCTCCGTGTGTTTGTATGCTCCAGTGAGCAAGGTGAGTAATTGAGTGAGTGATTTGGTCAATGAGTAAGTGATTGCATGAGTGAGTGCTGTTCAAATGCAGGTAGCGAAAGGTGGTAAGGTGAAATTATGGTATTTTGTGGTTTGAAAGTTTTTGGTTTTGGGTCGCTTTTTAATTTAATCGAATTGGTTGAATCTAATTTATTTAATATCTATATAAATGAAGTTCCTAAGGTTACGAAAGTTTGGCCAATTCACTTACGTTTAATACATTGAAATATGGGAAGTAGGCTCGCATATTTTTCTTCTTGACTGGTTCAAAAGTTTAGCGGATTTAGTCTTTGTGAAGCAAAACTATTCCGATTTAGTGGTTTTACTTTGTTGATGCACTTTGCACAAGATTACAGCAAAATGTATATAAGAGATTCTTGCTCTCAGGCGTTCATTATGTGAAAATTTATTGTCTCTGCGAGATTCAGGCTTGGAAGCTCCTTACGTCTTTGACAGAATCTGTTTAAATGTTATTACTTGAGAATTTTAAGTAAGAGATGGCAGAATTAATTGATTTGGTTTAAAGTCGCCAGCGCTTTGTAAACGTTTTCGTAGATATTCATACCCGGAACACCGACTAAAGGGGTTCTAGTCGATTTAGCTCTTGGAAGTTCATTATGCGAAAATTTATTGTCTCTGAGAGATTGAGTCTTCGGCGAAGTTTCTGATAGACTCTAATTAAAGCTCATTACATCGTTGCCTCGACGTCGCTAGTAGATATTCCGAACCGGAACACCGACTAACGGGGTTTTAGTCGATTCCGCAGTTAGCCTTATCTCTCGCTTCGGAATTGATGATTTTGAACTGCGCCATCCCAGTCATTGGTTGTTCTATATAAATGAGGTTATGTTTGTTTTTTGCTCTCTTACTTCTAAAAGACTTAATAGTTCCATAAATGTTCAATATGTTTGGCTGAATGTTACTTGTAGAGCTAGGAAGTTGAATGAGACATAGATTTTCGGTATTTCGGATACTATTTCTGGCCCTACTATCAGTTGGATCCATAAGTGAAGTTGAAATCTAGTTCGTTTAATTGATCGCTGTACTTGTCATAAGTTGAATCCATCAGTTCCGATAAAGATAGAGCTTGTTGAAGGATCTCCAACTCTTCTGCATCCAAAAAGGCGATTATAGCCAACTGAAGGGCACTTTCCCCACCACTGGCCAATGTGACATGCACGCCATTATTAATCAAAAGCGGAAAGCGCGTGTGGTGGAGCGTCCAATTTGGTTGCGTATGACGTGCAGCAAAAAGGGTGCACCCGGACGGACGCTTTACGCGCATTATACTTTGCGCAATGTATGAAAACCACGTTATGGGTTATTGAATTCGCCGGTTGAAAGAGCCGGTGGACCGATTTGTCCACGCATTCATCGTATTATACTCGTACCAGCAATAATACAATATGGCGGCGGTAGCGGCGGAATACCGTTGACATGTTGTGGGTGCTGTCAGGGGCAAAATGTCAAATGGAAATTGGAAAACGTGCAACACAAAAGTAAGCGCACGAAAGAGTGAATGAGTGGAGAGCATGCAGCCGAAGCGCAAAAAAATTACTTCACAGAAGAGCGGGGTTCGCTTTTTAAACAAGCTCTTAGGGAGCGGGGGTTAAATATAAGCGGATAAACGCACTAAAATATGACTACTGCGATGATTGACTGTGTGTATTTATCGGCTATATTGAATGGCTAACGGTCTGTCGAAAGTGTGGTGAGTAGAGCGCTGCTGCAGTGGTGACCTGCCCGGCATTGGTTGATAACGTTGATGCAAATTCATCAAGCGACTTGCATTCACTGGCAAACAAAGCGTGCATTTTCACAAATATACATAAAATACTTACATGTTTTTGTATATACGTACATATGTACCTGGTATATGCATTTGATAAGCTCTGCACCTGTGCTATGCACATGCTTACATACATACATATGTATATACATCGCGCTCAAGTGCATTTCAATTTTGCAATTTACAGCAATTTTGCTGACACAAGTGTGTAAATATTTATTGTTGTAAGCATCAGCATGAGAAATGGTTGTCCAAAAATGTCATGTAATATGGCGAAAAAGTGGCACAGTGAGAAATCACAGTCTTCTGCTTCATGCCCAGAAATGACTAAAGTGAAGTGTGAACTAATTTTAGAAACATTTCTTATAGGTAACTGTCTTCAAAAAAGCAGATAGCCCCTTCTTGACATGAGTTGCAGTTGTTAGGAAGTTATGGGGTTAGGCCAGTCTAAGATTTTAAAAAAGAAATCATACTTGGTTTAAAGACATTACTCAAAAATAATTGTCAAAAAGATTTCAGGCGTTGCTTAGTCTGAAGTTATGTCTGGATAGTATACTTGTTCATTCCATTTCAAATTGATCCTTCTAATTATTGTCTGGGTAGTTAACATACGTCAAATCTCAAATTGGAACGATCTCATTTGCCTAACTTAGTTTACTCTTTCTATTTCGAAACAAAAAGCATTCCATCCTGCGGGCAATTTGTGAATTCCATTCCAAGCTGCGGTGGCTTGGCGATCATAAAAGAATCAATTAGTTTTTGTGCTAATGTGAATCGTATTCCAGTGAGAGCGTTCTACTTCTAAGGGAACAGAAAATGTTATGAGAGCCAAAATATTGGTTATGAAGCGGATAAAACTAAATAAAACTCCAAATATTGAAATGTGACTATTGGCATTACGTTTTTAACACGGATAGCATATCGATTTATTCCTACTATTTGTAACACACTACTTTACAGTCTTTCCATTTAGTCTGCTTTTTTTTACCCTCTATGATTGCACATACTAAATACAGTCCAAAAAACGCTACAAATAATGGCAATAGCACAGTTGCCACAGCCATGCCGCAGCACCGCTTGTTTTTACCGAAATATTGTCCGACAACAAGGGTGCTTGGGTTAAATTTGCTTGCAATTGCTGTGAAGCTGCGTTGACTGGGCTCATTGGCGCCAACGGTGCACTTCCTTCGCTAGCTGGTGGCATAACTGGTGCCGTACCATTCATTACAGGTGCTCAATCATCTTGCTACTATCTGCTGAATCGGTATCATTAACGCGTACTGGTACACAAATTATGCCGCCTGGTGGGCGTTGTTCGTCGGTTGCTTGTGGAGCGGATGCAGGAGCACTTTCTGCGGGTGCAGCAACTGGTGCTGGTGTTGATTGTGCTGCGTTATTATCACCGATGGGGGCAAGCGGTACGCTTGGTATTGCCGAATCAATTGGTGCAGCGGTCGGTGCTGGCGCTGGCTTGGATTGTGTGGAGTTTTCGCCAACGACACCAGTTGTGATGACGGTAGCACCGGCAGAATTTGTCGTAGTTACTGAACCTGGTGCGCCGTTATTAATAATGATGATTTTGCTACCTGGTTGTCCAGCGGTTGCAGCTGGTGCTGATTCCATACGCGTTTTAGTTGGCGGTAGACCAAGCATTACTCCTTCAATGGCACCAACAGCCCAACCAGTGTGTACGTTGTTTCCTAAAGCCGGCGATCCTTGCGTTTTCGGCACATTAGATCCTCTAGGTGAGTGTGAGTTACTGGCACTGCTTTGTGTCAGTTAGCTCTTGGTCACATGTAAATTACTATGGGTACGTCCACTATTAAATTTCCGATTGCTGCTCAAAACGAGCTTTGCTTCACTACATCCTAAATTTTGGGTAAGCAATAAAATTGCAAAAATATCGCGACCGATGCGCACTTTTGCCATTTTTGCACTACGTTGATTTTCCGCGTTAAAACAGGTTGCTTTCAAGCTAGTTAAATTGCTTGCGTGTCTCTGTTTCTTTGTACCGCCAGTCACTTCACTACTAAACAAATTAATTATATTCGCTAATGGCAAAATACACAGAGTTATTTCCAGAATGCGTCCGTTTAATATTGGAACGTTTCGTATCGTTTGGACTGAATCGCTGAATTCGACGAACCTTAGCTGAGAGGCTCTACCGTCGTTTATTGCAAAATTGGGGGAATGCAACTCAATGTCTCAGGGTCCATGCTGTCACTGTGACGTTGAAATGTGTCAACTTAGCGAGTTACCGCTTCGTGAACTGACAACTGTCATTACAACATTGAACACACTGCTTTGCGTTGCACCGCTGCTAGTCGATTTCCCTGTTAAAGATTCCGATGTGATGCGTACTAACTTGGGTCCGAAGGGAACAATGAAAATGTAAATAAAAAATAATATATGATTCTTCGTTTAATGCATATATTACATTTCCGTGATAATTTTTCGTTGAAAAGTGTAATTTTTTGTTTTCATATGGTCTCAGAAAGGCCGCCGCCTCAACACGAATATTTGCGGTTATGTCTCCAAACGGTTCGTCATCAGGCGGTGGACTATTATTTTTTGTAAGAAATTAAATATTCTAGAATTTGTTATAAAAAGCTTACACTAGTAAAAACTTGTTTTAATGTTTTTGTGTTGTTAAAGCTTAATTTTGTAATAAAAAAATAAAAGCTTTAAAATCTGAAGTCTTTTGACAGCACTCGCTAGTTGTTTTCATTAATCCAGTTATGTTTTTCTCACAGGGACTTTTCAAAGCTAACAGTGCTTAATAACGTTGACTGTAGTTGTTTTTGTCACTTTTGTTTTTGCCAACCTCAAGTGATGAACTTGCACCTGTGTATGTATGTGTATGTGTGTGTATTTGTATGCTGATACTTTCAAAATCTGTGCGCTTTGGCATTGTTGCTGCCACAGCTTTTGTGTTGTTGCAGCAGATTTGATTGGTTATCAATATTTTAATTATTCCAAACGTTATTTGTTGTAYATATTGGTTGTATTACATACATACATACATATGTATTCAAATGAGCTTGTATATGCGAAAGTTTGTCCTGCATTTAAGCTGTTCGAAAGCTACCGAATATTTGTTGTACGTTCGTTTTGAATCAAAGACAATTTTTGTTGTAACGATCTGTAACTGTGTGCATATTTGTGTACATATATACATATGTAAATATTGCCCTCTGTGTTAATTGAAAAGTAGCTTTAATTGAGAAAAGGAAGACCAAAGAAAATTAGCGTGGAGTTAAAAGGAAATGAGTTTGAGAAATGAGAAATGGGAGGAACAGCAAAAACTATTTAATTTAAATAAATTACCAAATCATTGAGGGAAGAGTAAGGAAGAGGAGAAGGCATCGGTTACCTTATATAGGGAAGAGGTAAAGACTCTCGTCAAAGTTAGTGTTTTGGTTCTACGAAACCGTAGTAAAGTTCTATGGTGCATTCGTCTGGTGGAAAGCGCTCGAAAAGATATACATACTTGCTATAAAGCTTGAACGCTCCTGCGCGACCGTGAGATTCTCTCGACCTAGAGTAGCACGCAGGAGGTCTACTGAACTATTTCCCTTGAGCAATGTTCTGTTCATTTTGCTGCAATCGTAGGAGTTCTTAATGAACACTGTCTTAATAGGCGTTCATGCGGTTAGGCCAAAAATCTTGTTGGACGGTAGTTATCAAAGTTGTATGAAGGAGGGTGAGATGGAAACAGGCAGGCACTTTCTTCACCAATATCCATTCTTTGCACGGCTGAGGCTAAAATATATCTGTAGTCTTACCTTCGGCAAATCAGAAGAAATAGTCAAAACTGAGATGAGTCGTCTCAAAAAATTTCTGATGGGCTCAAAACGTTTTGTCGAATTGTATGGGTCTTGTGACCCAACATATAGGAGTTGGCGTTCTAAGCTCCGCAAGTGAGATCCCTGTTAGAAACGAGAACTTAACCTAAAACAAAAAGGAAGCGGAAAAAATAGTAGTTGAAGAAAAGTGGATTTAATAAAAAAAAGGAGCAAGAAGGAAAGACAAAACTTCACCTTCAAGTGCACCACAGCTATAATAACCTTCGCCGGTGTATTTCTTATAGCATAAAAGGGTATATAAATATCTTTATCACGATTTTGATCGATCAGTTTGAATGAAAGCTAAATGCGTTAGTGATCCATCCGATCAAAATTCAGACAAATACGGTGTGTTCGGTTGCAAATTTGTCGTAAAACTCGCGAATACTCAATGTAGTATGCGGCGGTGCATTATCGCCAAAACCAAGAGTTGTCGACCATAATTTTGACCTCTTTTTACGAATAGCTGCATGCAAATGACGCGTAACACTCAAATACTATTCCTTTGTGGTCAGTTTGGCTGGTCGGAAGGAATTCTTAGTGCACCATACCTCAATAATCGAAGAACACTGTGAACATAACCTTGATTTTCAAACCGCGTTGACGTACTTTTTTCGGCTTCGGATCACCTTGCCATGATATCGGGCCGTCTGATTCCGGGTCTTAAACATAGAAACTCATCGTCAGTAATAATACGTTTCAGGACATCCTGGTAGTAGGAAAGCATTGTTTCACAGACTTTATAATACATATGATATGCACATAACAGTTAAACTGCAAACTTGCAACACAATACCAGCTGCTTTGTGAGATATTTCAATTAAGGTTGCTTCGGATGCACCCTACAACAACATGTGTGCATACAAATTCATAGAAAATCACCTCCTGCATATTAACGCCAGTTTTCCTGTGGTAATTTAAACCACAATTAGTAGTAAATTCTGTTGTAGTTCGAACCGAAGACAGTGTGCCAAGTTTGTAATACGATTAAATCTCTGCTAAGGTATATGTAGGTATGTATGCACATAGCATGTTAGAATTACCAGTAGGATATAAGTCAATCTGAGTTTAACAAGCAATGGTAGAATCTAGTTCACCGAAGTAATATTATATAAAAGCTGGCTAGAAATCAAATTTTAGCAATTGACTCCAAAATCCTTAAATTATATATTATTTATTTTTATAATTTTATTTATCTACAGTATGAAATAAATTTATACAATAAAAACTTGTATCGTTGGCAATTCCTGCAGATCACAATACTATAATCCTGAACTATTTTGGTAGACTCTATTACCACTATTCATAAATTTTTCCAAAAATATTCTCTATCACAATTGTCTGTCTTAGGTTTCACCAGTACAAATATACAGAATAAAAACCTTACCAGACCGTCCAAAATAACGCCGCACTTAACGAAGATATGAGATTCACCTCGAGACAGTGATAATCTTTATCTGCTAAGCCCGTGACAAGTCTAAGTTTGCAGACGTCAATTCGACGAAATGTTCTTAGATTGCTTGTATCATGCATTCGTTATAAATTTGAAGAAGGTTTTGGTTCAACAAGGTCACTATGCCACGTCTTTTCATATTTAAACTGGATGAGGCAACTTGTAACCGTTCCCAGAGTTTAAGTAAAAACTCGTAAGCTTTTTCAAAAGCTTTGATGATCTTAATGCCATATTTTTCACCGAATAGTGTCACTACTACTTCTTCTTATGCTTCATTTTCATAGAGACTGCATATAGCGATATAGCCTAGTTTAAAACAGCAAGCCAGTCGTTCTTCCTTTTCGCTACTTGGTGCCAATTGGAGATTCCAAGTGTAGCCAGGTCCGTCTCCATCAGGTATTTTCAATGAAGTTGAGGTCTTCCTCTGTTTCCCCCGGTGGGTACTGCGTCGACTACCATTCAGAGGACATGATCTAGCCAGCGTAGCCGAGTTTTCATTTAAGCAAACTAAGTTCCACTTATTGACAACCTTTACAGTACTCAACAAATCTAAAAAAAATGCTTCTGATGTGCTAAGAGGTCTGTGTGATATTTGATGGTTTCCGATGTATAGTGTTATTCAACAATTTTATTCTATTCGAGAACTTACCACACTGAAATTATCTCTTAAATAAAGTCATAAAGACGTCCAAAGCAGGAAAGAGTCTTTCAAGTATGCTCAAATTTAAATTAGTTAATCCTATCAGAGCTTTTTCAGATAATAGTAAACGCTTATTGCGTGTCATGTCGTAGATATTGTTATTATGTGACAAACTGTTTGATAATTTAATTTTCTTACAAGAAATTCAATTAACTCACTGACACTTTAGCGGTAAAAGTAGAATGGAGAGGTTGGTGCGTATATTTACTTTGTTAAAATTAACCGGATATGTTAATATATTAAAGCGCTTGATATACCGATACTTACAAGTTAGAATCTTAATAGGGATATCGCAAAGGGGAAGATGTTGCTGTGACCTGTTAGTTATCTAACCAACAATATTTTTCACATAAGTTGTAACACCGATCATCTCTATAGGGTATTGAGGCTAAGCTTAAGCTTAAAAAGCGTGTTCGAGGTTATCTACTTGTTTAAAGAGAAAACACAGAAAGTTCAAAAATTTAATATCATTCGAAAGAACATTCTTTGGCATTTGTTTTTTGAAGATTATCTCATTCAAATGTTGGCCGCGGCTACGTCTCAGATGGTTCATCCGTTGAGTCCAATTTTTCATGACTCAGTCGAGCATTTCGACTGGTACCTAACGCATAAAACGGGTGAAGTTTTCCTACAAAGAGTGAATTGAAGCGGTATTGTCTGCAAAGACTTTAGACTTTACATATCCCCACAGAAAAAAGTCTATCAGTGTGATATCACACGATCTTGTTGGCCAATCGACCGGCCCAAAACGTGAAATTATCTGCCTACCGAATGTTTTCTGAATAAATCCATCGATTGATGCGATGTGTCGGAAGTGGTGCCGTCTTGTTGAAACCAAATGTCGCCGAGATCACGAGGTTCAATTAAGAGGCATCAAATAGTGTGTTATCAAGGCGTGGCAACGCTTAACGTCATTAACTATAATGTTCTCACCGTCATCATTTTTGTAGAAATATGGACTGATATTCCACAAACAACAGCAAACCGTTATTTTTTCTGGGTGAAATTGCAGCTCTTGAAACCCTTCAGGTTGCTCTTCGTTCCAAATGCGGCAATTTCATTTTTTACATACCTATTGTGCTAAAAATGGGACTCATCGCTGTAAAAATTTTGGCTCGAATACGTCGAATCTTCTTGGAGCTTTTCAAGAGCCCATAGCGAATGGCGCAGAATCGACTCTCCGCGGTCTTCGCTTATACTCTCAGGTACGGCTGCTATCCATATTTTCTGCACTGCGCACTGGACGTGATCTATTCGCTAGAATATTATCCAATAATGAATGGTGGGTCTCAAGATGGCTGATGGTGTTGCGAATAGGACGTTCAGTGTGCCGATTATGTTGACTATAAGGATATACTGAATAATACTCAATAAAAAAAACATGACACGACTCACGTGTGATCTGTTAAAAGAAAAATAATATTGAAAAAAGTACCTCTAACCAGTGGACGTCGGACCAGTGATATAATGTTTTTTTTTTTTGGCCCAAATAGCAGCTGATTATTGAAGTTTTATATTTAAGAATCACCCTTAATGAGGACCAATTTCCAGCCTAGCATTCCTAGTATTTTCAAAATTCTACCAACGAGTATTTAAAATTCTCTACTCTATATTTAAATATTTAATATCTGTAATGAAATGCGAATGATAAATCTCCAAAATATTATTCCACAAATTCCGTTATTATGTGGTATGTGTGTACATGTGTACTTTTGATGACAAAATCCTGAGACAGCTTCAACCCTAGCGAACACACTGAAGTCCCGTACACAATTACATTTAATGTTTAATGACAAAATAGCAAATAATATTCAAATATTCGCATATAAGTGACCAAATTAGATTATCTTCCACAACATTTAACCGATTCACTGCATTTTATGTACTTTACTTACACATATACTCGTAGTACGTACTGACGCTCTTGCATGTGATTTTACATATTTGGGCACTTGAGGCGAAAAGCGCAAAGAAAATGGCAATAACAACAAATAAATTTTAAAGTGTCCCAGTAGGAAACACATGAAACGGGAGATGGTGGGATCATTAAAGGGAACGTTTTGTAAGGAATGAATCCAAAAAATACACTTTTTCTGTCAAGTATCTATTGATACGGCTTAAATTGTAATATCAGGTTGTCAACTATCTTAGAAGGACGTGGCTTTGACTTCCGGATTTTATAGAATATTGCTCTCACCAGCCCTTAAACTTCTATCACTCATTACGGTATGAGTTCCTTATGTTTCAATTGCTACTTTGAGTATTCCAGTAGTTACTGAATCTCAAGGCTTTGCTCACTTTCTTCGTGATTAAGTGTCCTTTAGTCACTATATGACAATCATATCATAGAGAGCCTTTGCTCGAACTCAGGAGATGCTGAAAATGGGTGCATACAGTTGATGTAGTTTCTTCAAAATCGTAAGCGATACTTCCTGGAGCGCATGCTATTAAGTTCTCTACCAACTATCTTTAGATCCCAAGATTTGTTGACGACTCGAAATAAAAAGATCTAGGCTATCCTTAGTCATGAAGGACAAATTTAATTTTGGAAATACTGTGAATCCATGCATGATTTCAACTCAAATCACTTTAAAACGAATCGTACTCTCGTAAACTCTATGGCTTTTGCACCAACCCTGAGAAAACTTAATATGTATAGCTAGAAGAGATTTAACATATTTTTGGTCGAAATTTTGTTTCATTCCTATGTATCAAGTGACGCTCATAAAAATCGGTCTCTGACACATTGAGCAGTAAATATACACACAAAACAGGAAGTCACCATATTATAAAAGCATAAATTGTGACGACATAGTACTAAACCGTCTAGAATCCGCAACAGCAAGTATCAACTAATGTGTAAATAAAGTAAGACAATAAAAAAAAACGAAAGGTTCAAATAGTTAGTGGATGGCATTGAAAGCATACCAAAATAACCCTCCCCCTACACTACCAGCCAGCAGTTGAAGAAGTCGTCATTTTTCTGGTCGATCAAATCGCTTAGTTCGGCTATTAGTTATAAAGTGTAGCGGGACAGAAAAAAAAAACCCTTAAAAAAGCAGCGTCTAATGCGCCTTGAGTGACTAAACGAGTGGGCTGAGTTCGTGTTATGGCTCTGCCAACTGGCGAGCGTAAGCACTTGGCTTGTACATCTGCTCTCCAACATTACGTTTTCACTTTTACTTGCCAAAAACGTATTCACTGTCGCGCTAGATTTATTTTACACGAAATTTTTTCGGTTTTTTTGACTTTCGTAGCATTGGAAAAAAATAAACAGTTAACTAGCGAATATGAAAATATTGCCTGCCACTTTGTTTAGCCGTACCCACTTCTCGTTCCCTTCAAAAAGTAATCATGCTTTGTTAGCCGACTGCGTTTCGCGGCGAAAAGTCAAAAATACATGTGTTGAGATTTGTCTTAGATTACCCTTTCACTTGTGCGCGAGCAACCTTCCTCAGCTGACTGAGTCGTGAGCCAAAATGTTGCGCGGAAAAATTTGCATAATTTGTTAAAAGACATTCCAAACTGGAATGTGACTTATGGCTAGCGTAAGCGAGTATGCATTATGGCGGATCTTAGCTCAGATTTGCGAACTGGTGGGTGGTTGGTGCGTCTTAGTTCTTTGTCAAATGCGTCTCTTCGAGTAGACATGATAAATGACTTTTCAATAGCAACGTGACACACTTAATTCATGGGCACATCCGAAATAATGGTCGTTATTATTTCATTTTTGGTTTTGTATCACTAATTTATGAAATTTCAGCCGGATTTTAGAAAAATTTAAATATTGCTCCCTTTCGTTCAGTCGGTGATATGATTGAATTCAAGGTTTGTGAAATAGTTGAGGCCGTAGGCAACACAAAAGGTTGGATGAGTCATATCTTGAATGAGCAATTGGACGTTAGAAAGCTCTTAGCGCCATGAATGGTTGCAGAGTTTGTCCACTCCGGTCAACACGTGAAACCATAAGACCGATTTCGAGTAATATTTGAGGCTGTCGAGCTCAATTTAAAGAAGTATTTGCGTCATTTCGTGATCATCGCTGAAACAATCCATCAACAATCCTCTGGATCATACCAGAGCTGAAGGAATAGTCGGAACAGCTGATTTTACTCGGCCAACCGGCTTCGAAAAACGATTAGCAAGGTCAGCGGACTCTGTTTTGTCGAATTATTATAAAAGAAGCCCCCATTTGGAAAAGAAAAAAGTGAACTTCCACCATGACAAGCACCGGCTCACACCTCCGTGTCGCCATGGATCGAATTATGCTACCAACTGCTGTCCCATCTCCCTTATTCTCTAGATTTTACTTTATGTTACTTTTTTTTTGTTTTAAACTTGAAAAAGTCGCTCATCGGACAGAAATTTTCGTCAAATCGAGTTGATAATTGGCCCAAGAAACATATCGAAAGCCAACATCGTTTCTGATTCTTCGCAATTCGGTTCTGTTGTCGCAGAAACCAGCTCTGCAGTTCATCGTACAGTATGCCGACCAGACTTCTGACACAACTCACTTCATTCCGGACAGAAATTTGAGTTTAATCGGGGGGTTTTCGCAGCCATATCATATTTTTCAGACGGATAAAAAAATGCTTAACACTAGGTCAAGTTTATGGAGCTAAGTGTACATTTTTCCAAAATGTTCTTTTGTAGGCTAAGTACTTATCGGATCAAACTCGTACAGAGAAATAATTTCGATAGTGGTCTTACGAACCCTAAATCGTTGTTAATTTAAACATATTCAGTACAACTATATAAAACGGTCACTATGTCTAGTCTCCCTCTTTATATCCGAATGAAACTGTTAAAATCTATTTTGAACCGTTCGTCTAATATTGCTTTCCTCACTCACTTTCAGGTTTGGTTTCAAAACCGCCGCGCGAAATGGCGCAAAACGGAGAAATGTTGGGGACGCAGCACAATCATGGCCGAGTACGGATTGTATGGAGCGATGGTGCGCCATTCGTTGCCACTGCCGGAGACCATCATCAAATCGGCTAAGGAGAACGAGTCAGTGGCACCGTGGCTACTAGGTATGGAGACGGAAAGTAAATGCAAAAATTTATCAAATTTACTTTTTTAATTATGCAAATACGTATGCGTAAAACAAAAGTAACGGTAGATTTTAGTTTTGTTTGTAGTTTACTAATTATTTTTTGATCAATCTTTAATTTTGTGAAATAACTCTTTTGTTTTATAACAAACATTCAACAACAATGAAAATTTTGAAAATTGTGAACATATTTGAAGTGCATGATAAATTCATGTTGTCGCCGATTTGCGTCATATGTTCATAATATTAACTAGACGCGTACCTCACTCCACCCGCCGCCCGCCGTGAGGCATCTCTATTGAATTAGTAGAAATGACTTTGCGGATTAGCCACAGATAGACATTAGATCGCATAAAATATTCAATAGACAATTGTCGCTCTACAACAACAACTTCCTCTTCCTAACTGCCTTTGAGCTGAGGGGTGATGAGCAACTGGTAGCGCAACAACAACAATGAAAACTAATAAATATTTTCATGTTTCGCTCATTTATGCATTCGAGGGGTGTAAATTTATGCTTTGCGTACTCATAATGCCCCTTTCACCAGAACTTCGCCAAGTCTTTGTATTATCTGTGTGCGCTTCCACTTTTGTCCCATCGCCCTTCACACTTGGGCTTTGGCGTAGTTTGAAGAAGGCAGATATGTGCTGCTGCAATTTCTGCTCATTGTACTCATTATACGCTAACTTGATCCTTTTATTGTTAATAATCGCTCAATAAATGCAAGAGAACGACGAAAAATGCTGCAAGAAGTAAGGAAGTGCTAAGTTCGGCTGCAACCGAATTGTGACAAAAAAGTACCCGGAAGTTGTAATTAAAATATTTATTTTATCGCCTTCAAAGTAATCTCCGCCAGATGGAATACATTTATGCCACCAATTTTTCCAGTCCTCGAATAAGTACTTTTTGGGATGGCCTTCAACTCCATTACCAAATTTTGTTTTATCTCTTCAATCGAACACATTTCAGTCATAGTTCGAAGCGATAGTACATTATTAAGTAAAATCCATGAATTGTTCTTCCAAAGTTCTGGACGTTTTCGACGGATGTTTTCACGCGAACCCCTCAATACGACCAAATAGAACTCCATATTGACTGTCTGTCCCTCCGGAAGAAGTTCATGATGCACCAAACCACAAATATTAAAAAAAGCAAAGAGTGTCATTGCAATATGTGAAGGATCAGTGAAAACCATTTGGAAAGATCATTTGGGCCTAAGAGAAGTGAAGGCACGATTGCTTCCAAAATCACTAAATTTTTTCGAAAAACAGCGTCGCGTTGAGATTTATGAAAAAATGCTTTTCGACTATCAGAACATCATGAAACGTACTATTTCTGGCGATGAGTCTTGTATCTATCTGAAACAGACGACTAATCCACCGAATATCGTGACAAAGGTGAGCCCACCTATCAACGAGGAATTTTATTTGAATTACACTCAAATATGGCATATGGGAACCCAACTCATTTGTGACTATTATATATCTCACACATTAACCGATGTTTGCGATAAAAAGTTAACTATATATATATTTGGGTCTAAATATTCAGTATCTAGGGGCTTGAACAGATGGATTTGGACAATTTTTGCTCAGTGTGTCAAGTGGCATATTCTCACGGCACTAATAGTGCAAAGTTTTGTTCCGCAATATTGATTGCTTCTTGATTTGTACACTGGAAGAAAATATCGTCGTAGAGCTTTTTTGAAATAGTTGGGAGCGTAATAAAAATTCGTTTATCTGATTATAAGAAAACGTTCCGTTACAATTAAGGGGTTACATGTGACTTTTTATTGTTACAAACAGGGAAACTTTGACATTTTCGCGAGAATTTTTTAGAAATTTTTTGTGATCGAGAAAATAAAAAATCTTCGTCCAAATCTCTAAGAATTGTATCTGTGTACAACTTCATGAAGATCGGTTAAGTAGTTAAGAAATCTTGCCAAACGACTTCAAAAACTTCAGTTTCGAGAAAAACGCGTTTAAAGACGACGTGAAATTTTCGGACAATACTCTAAAGATGTTGTAGAATATAAAAAGACAATTGAAACCCGTAAACCAGTGTAACCCCTTAAGAGCTTAGAGTTGGAGAGCGTTCCTTAGAGAAAAAACACACCAAAAATATCAAGCGTAAGAAAGAAACGCTTTTTAGACGCACCCTAATACATGTATGTTTATATTTAGTTTGATAAAATTTGAATTTTTAATTAAAAGAAAATTTTTAAATTTAAAAAAGTTTTAAAAACAAATTAAAAAAAAAATATCTAAATATGAAAATTTAATTTAAAAAAAGTTTTAAAAACAAATTTAAAAAAATATCTAAATATGATTTTTTTGTAATTTTTTAAATTTGAATTTTTTGTAATTTTCTGTATATGTTTTTCTCAATTTCTCTTTGTCATATTTTGTGATAATCTCCTTAAATTTTTATTTTTGTTAATTTTTTTTTTTGGTTTTTATTTCAAATTCAGATTAAAATTCTTCAAATTCATCGAATTTTATTTTTAACTTTATTTTTATGTGTTTATGTTTAACTAAAACATTTATTTTTAAATCTAGTTTTAAATTTTGTTTTAATTTTATTTTAAATTTTAATTTTTTTTTTAATTTTTCTTTTAGTTTAAATTTTTAATTTTATTGTAAAAAGTTTAATAATATTCGTAATTTTTCTTGTGCACATGTTTAAATTTTAGTAATAATTTTAGAAAAAGTTTAAAATAATTGTAAAATCTGGCAATACTGTTGTTGTCTCAATCCGTATACCCTTAATACCCAATTTCCATTGTTCTCTGGCTAATCTCCAACTGATCTTATTTGTTGTGTTTTTAAGCACTTGCCTCGCGATTTAGTTCTCTTTCATTGCTCATTGCTTTGCCCTTGCAACCACTTACAATTGCCCTTCTAATCCCTAACCACTGACACTGGACAATAAAAACATTGCGCTGCTGCGTCAATACGCCACGCTGAGGCTACTTGTACACGTAATCTAGTCAAACGCATGACATATGGCCACACCACAACACCGCCTCCCCTTCTCCCTCAAGTATACGTGTACTTGTTTTTGTTTTAAGTTGTAAGCCCACTTTAGAGAGAGCCTATTGTCTACTCGTATTTATTCATATATTTTCATATACTATCTATGCATGTATGTATGTACATATGTACGTGCTTATATCCTTAAAATTTTGTTGATGTGTGTGTGTGTGTTTACGCGTCTTTGTTGACTTCAAGTAGCTTAACGCGGATTTAAAATGGCAATTTTCATTTAATTCCGTTTTATTTTATTTCATTTATTAACTGCTGTCAAAACAGCCAAGCCAACCACCCGCTGCCGCCGCCCACCACATAACCGCCCGGCCGCATTTCATTGCTATTCAATACAATCGTGCCATAAATACATTCGTACTGGTTCGTTTCTTCTCGCAATCTGCTTGACATTTTTAATTTTCCACCGCCCTTAATTTATGTCCTTTAATCGCTTTGATAATTTCAATTAAAAACGCTTGCAAATTCTCATTTCGTATATGTGGAGGGGGCTGGGGGGAGCATGAGTCGCATTATAGTGACATCTCTCTTTCTAATTAGAAATTAATAATAGAGAGACATTAAGATTACAGTTAAGGCATACATATATGTAGTATGTATTGTTGTTGCGTGCCTGGAATGACTGACAGGCTTAGCGGTTCAATAAAATATTTTCTTGTTCATATAAAAGTTTAAATCGCTTTTGTTAAGGCGGCTGAAACTCATTCATAAAAGGACTTACTTGTTATTGTAGCGTTAGAAAATATCCCCGTTACAAAATACTGCACTCCGGACTATTACAAGCATCCTCTCGTTGACCATTGGTACAGCGGGGTCCGCATGCCTTCGGTCAAGAAACATAATGAGGTCCTTTCAAGCAGTTTCTGTTGGGTTTTTTTTTTCAGAAATCATCCTTGCAGTCGATCGAACAATACACCGACCAGACTCAACCCACTTCATAGCAATTAACACCGTGACCGACTCCCTATCAGAGCATGGCGCACTTCAAGCAAAATCACCACCCATTGCAGACCAAGAGTTCGAGTTGATCCAAGAGTTTAGACGCGCAATGTCATTCTGGATGCTGTAGGAGGTTAAAGTCCTACTTATCCACAAGCGACCCCGACTATGCCAAATATATGACCATCGAGCAATGAGTGCTCTCATGACTCTAGCCACATCTTTGCATATTCAGCGAACTAAACGTATCTAACTCCCTTCCTCCCGTTCCCACGACAGTCGGGTCTACGAAAACGGGAACGGACTGTCTACTCGGCAGAACTGTGCCGTCACAACAACAACAGCAACAACTCCCTTCCCCCTATGGTCCGACTCCGTTAAAAGCTTCATGGCCTTACCGTTAGATGATTTTAATGACAACCACAGCAACAAGTTCAGTCGTATTTGACCGGGTAACAGTACGTGCTCCGTTCCAATTATGCAGACCCGACTGTCGTGGTATTCATATTTTAAAGACCTGGGGGACCTTATGGGTTAAAATTGAAAAACAACTTCTAATTTTAAAAACATTTCATTCACTGAAACCTCCTTTTTCTACAATTTTTAATAAAACATCAAAATTTCATACTAATGACTGCCCTTCCACCCCTTAGGCATGCATCGCAAATCGATAGAAGCCCAACAGACATTCAAAGATGACTCCGGCGTTAGCGATCACGAAGACTCGGCTGGTTCGAAATCCAATGACGAAGCGCACCGCCTCAGCTCCTCCACCGAGTCGTTGAATGTTGTTAGTCCGGGACCGACGCACGAGCGCACGCACATATCCTCAAATGCGACAACACCCACAGCTACCACAGCTTCATCATCGTCGCCGCACATCGATTTGAGCAGTCCCTCACCGCCCACATCGCATGCGTCAACCGCATCGCTGGCATTACAGCTCTCACCATTGCAACAACATCAGCGACATTTGTTCCAGCAAGTGCTAGTGCCGCCAACCGCACAACCCTCTTACCATCCGCTCATGGATGCGGCCAATGCCAGCGCGGGTGCGGCGACAAGCAAAGATTTCCACATGATTATGAACACGGCTGTGGCAGCGGCAGCGGCAGCCGCTGCGGCAAGTGGTGCTGCCACTACTGCTGGTGGTAGTGGCACAGGCGGCGCTGTAAGCGGTTTACATCATCATGGAAACGGCACGGCGGCTGCGTACGCAACGCTCGATCATGATCCGGACACATTTCGGTGCGTTTGAGATTTGCGTCACATTTAAGATCCATATATAGTAAATTGTGTTTCCTTTTCTCTTGTAGCAACAACTCGATCGCCTGTCTGCGCGCCAAAGCGCAGGAACACCAAGCTCGTCTGCTCAATAGTGGTCTCTTCTTGCAGGTGCGTTCCTTCGCCGGTTTCCAAGCCAACAGCCATGCGTCGAGCGTCAGCAATTCCGCCAGCAGTCGCGCTGCTAATACCAACAAAAGCAATAACAACAATGAATTCATAAAAATTGCAGACAACGTGGGTGTAGGTCAAACATCACCTGTGAATTTTGTTGGCATCTGTAATACTGATGGCAGCGGGCATAACAACAACAATATTGAATTCTGCTTGCCGATTGCAAGTGCCTTGCAACAACAGCAGCAGCACCAGCAACAACTGAAGTTGGAGCGCATGTCCTGTGATCTGTAGTATTAAAATGCAATTACCTTGCATCAAAACATCAAGCCAAAAACAACAAAAATATTAACGAATTTATTTAAAAATTAAACTTTACAAATTATAATAATTGAAACAAAAAATTTTAAGCTCATGTATGTAAATATATCTAAGGAAAAATATATGTATAAATTTAGGGTTTAAAAATTTAATTCAATGTAAAAATTGTGGTAATATATTTATAAAAATATTTTTATCATGGTTAATTTCCTCCATTATATGCGTAACAAGCTCGTATATGTCTAAAAATCATTTTAAAAACAATACTTTAAAAATATATTTAATAAAAATAAAATTTTTACAAAGAAAAAAATATTTCGTATATTGTGCATTTAAATTAATTAATTTATTCATTTTATGATAGCCCTTTCAATTCCCTTCAATTTGATACCCATATCGCCATACTACGCCAAGAAATAACGAAATGCATTTTTTGAACGACCCCGTCGCGTGCTCTGCTGCCAAATCGAAATTTTTGGGAATTGCACCAGGCGACCATAAGTGCCCAGCAAGCAACCACCGCAAAAAAAAACACCACGTACACGAACCGTCGATCTAGCAGTTTAGCAAAAGCACGAACCGTCGATCTTGCAGTATAGCCGAAACACAAACCAGCATCACTACTTTACCTACATCTCATTGCAAACTGCCTTACCCACACAAATGTCACAGTACGGCAACATTTGCTGCCGGTAAACAACACGTCAGATTTTGTTGTACTTTCTGCAGAAAATTGCATTCGCAGAATAATTTATTCAAAATAAACAGCTGTACGAATACAATTCATTCAATTATAAGAAGTAATTTAACAAAGACGTCGCTATGCTGTTGCGGCAAGTAATAGTAATATTACCATTGCTGTTGTGCTCGGTGCACGCAGGACCTGAGGAAAAAGAGGGTGTGCGCTTCGCCAATCGCTGTGAAGCTTGTAAAATACTAGCCACCGAACTGCAGGAGCGCCTAAAGGAAACCGGCAAATCACACGATGTCATCGAAATGGGGTAGGCTGAAAATAAAGAAATATTTTGTTGAAAATTAGTTTTTATACTAAACAATAATGCTTATTTATCTGCAGCTACTCGCTTGACGATGTGAAGCCAAAAAAGCGCACACAGTATCGTCGCAGTGAATTGCGTCTGCTCGAGTCATTGGAGAATGTTTGTAACCGTGTTTTAGAATACAATTTACATAAGGAGCGCACAGATAGCACACGCTTTGCCAAAGGCATGTCACAAACCTTTAAAGCGCTGCATGGACTTGTTGACAAAGGTGTCAAAGTCGATTTAGGCATACCATATGAATTGTGGGATAAGCCGCCAGTTGAAGTGACACAAATGAAGACACAATGTGAGAATCTGCTTGAAAACTATGAGGACACAATCTCCGATTGGTACTTTAATCATCAAGATGACAAAACACTGATAGCACATCTCTGTGAGGATGCTGTGTTGGCACACGACGACCGTAAATGCTTGCAGGAGACTTTGCCGCCTCTGGATAGCGAAGATTTTAACGATGTTGATGATGATTATGGGGACGATGATGTTACAGCTAAAACAACTAAGCAGTCGAAAAAGAAACGAAAGTCAAAGCAGAAAGGCGATGCCGGCAAATATGATGCAAACAAAGAACTTTGATTCAGTGGCGTAAAATAAGTGTGCAATCCCTGTATGTGTGCATGTAGAAATGCCAAATTCACGCGCTGGTCAACTGGCCGCTTATAATTGCGAACAAAAATTTTTCACATTTACTTTTAAGTAGACCTGAGATTCCTAGAGCATTTACAATTTGTATTACATAATTTTAAAAATATATATAACCAAATTAAGAATAAAGTTAGAAATTTAACAATAACAAAAAATTTTTTACCTTGGCCGAGCACTAAAAAATAACCAAACATAAAAAAATAGTAAGGAAATGCATAAACACAATAAAAAAAAAACAAAAAATAAATAAATTAAAAAGAACTACGCAGCAATTAAATAACACTAAAAGCATTCTATCGTGCCGTAAGCACAAAAATTAAACAACATAGACAAATGTCCAAAAGAATGCGTTGAAAACTAGAAAAGCTAAAGGAAATACACAACGTGCCTTGCGATCGATCCACATGGATATTTCCTGCGGTGTCAGTGTGGTCCAGCCGATATTGTGTTGCGCCTCGCCCATTTCAACGCTTGCCAAATCCGCTTTTTTGTAAGGCATTGAATCGCCAGTATTTAATGTTGTGCTACTAAAACTAGTCGATTTCGATAGATTATCCACCGCTTCATGCTCATGTATCGTGTTTATCGGTATATTATGTACCGTAAGATAATTATTAAATGGATCGTTTTCCTTCTGTGTACTTGCTGGTGGCACGCAGAAAGAACGCGAACGTCCAGTGGCACGTCGTTTGGAGCGTGGCGACAATGTTGATTTGAGTATATGTTTGCTATTCATTTTTTTCACATCCACATTACGCTTGCGACGCCAAATTGTGTTGACGAAAGCGAATTCGATGAGACTGCCGAAAATGAAGAGCGTACAACCGAGGAACCACACTTCCGAAACTTTTATGTAACTAACCTTGGGTAAAGTTTTACCTAATAATATAGAACAAAAAAATGTTGAATATATGAGCAATAATAATTTAACTTGTTCGCTACAACCTTGTGCTGAGGCTAGTGTTATAAATGTTAGCATAGTGCTGGTGCCCAGCATGATGCGCGGTGGCGCTTGATCTGCTTGCAACCAGAAGGACACCCAAGAAATTGCCACTATAAGCATTGAGGGTAGAAAATAATCCATCACATAGAAGCCGACTTGACGCGTTAAATGTACCGTGAAACTTAGTGAGCTGTAATTGCCAGCGAAAGCACCATGTCGTAAATCATTCAAATCGGCATTGACGACAGTTTCATTGGACCAAGCACCATGCTGCATGTATTCGGTTAGGTGTAGCGCCGGATCGAGAGTTATTGGACGCTTTTGTTCCCAATGCAACACAAGCTCGGATGTATTATACATCCAACTCTCCAATATTGTGCTGCAGTGCTGCTCATCGAAAGGGAATTTCTGCAAATTCATCCAACAATAGAGCGTAGCTTTAATGCGTGACGATATGATTACGGTTCCATCGGGTGAAATTGATGTCAATATATCCTTTTCATTAGTGCCTGAAAAAATAAAAAAAAAAAATACAAAATAAAAAAACAATACAAAGAAAAATTACAAAAAATAAAAACAGAAAAAATAGAAGCAAAAATTATAAAATTACAAAAAATAAAAAAATTACAAATTATAAATTAAAAAAAAAATAAAATAAAATACAAAAAATAATAATAAGAAACAAAAAATGAAAATAGTAAAAAACATAAAAAAAAAAATCATAGCAAACAAATACAAACCATAAACGCACACTTCAATTATTACTAGAAAGTTTACCTAGCAAACTTGAATCCCTTTCATTTGCCAGAAAAATATGCGGCATCCAAAGCGTGTCTCGTAATTGTTTCTCACCCAAAATAGGTTGTCTTCGCTTTGGCGCCACTTTACGGAAAGTTAACCGCGTATCGAGATATCGTAGCTGGAGCAACACGTGTATTTTAAACTGCAAATCATGCGCTTCCAAATTTTGCATGAAGTAAATGTAAGCACGCACATACACGTCTATGGGCAGGCGTGCACCATTCGATTCGGTGTAGCTAACCGGCCGCTCCAGGCGATCATAACGGCAACCGTGTGTAAGGCGTTCAATTAACTGTGTTTGTGAAAGATTATCAGCATCATTCAAGGACGGACAATCAGTATCAGCAGCTCTAACTGTGGCAGCTAATAAAAGAAAAATTGCGAATCTCAGGCTTGACATTATATCAAATTTTTAACGTGCCTGTGATGGCTACTTAACACTATTAAATTATAATTTTATCTATTTTAAAGTGACATTAGCGACACTAAAGTGTTAAAGTAATACTATAACGGTTCTTTTGTGTCAATTATTGTTGTATAAAGTACAGTTATATTCTTGCTGTAACTAACTGGTGTATGCATTTAATATTTAATTATCTACTTTACTTTATTTCTTTGATTTCTTTTAATTGCTTTGTATGCATAATTATTTCAAAATATAAAAATAACTCCTTCAAAACAGTTTGATTTATCATGTATTTTACATGTCACCAACACCATCACTCCACAACAGTGATATTCAAACTATTGTTTACAAGCATTTATGGTGTTGCCAACTACGTAAAAAAATTTGTTTATTGAGTGGTGTTGCCATTGTCCTTCCTTATTCGTAGAATATATAATAAATAAATTGAAAAATTTGCACATCAGTTGTTGTTGTCGTATTGTAGCGAAGAAAACATTTCCAAAATTTAAGCGACATATATATTGTATATAAATCCCTCTCTTATATATTGTATATAAATCCCTCTCTATGTTAAGATCTCTCCATTTCTTACAAAACTATGTCTACGTATGCACTCACAAATTTCTGAAATTTTAATTCAATATTTCAAGTATGGCATCACTTAACACCACGCCACAGCTGTTTGCGTCTACAAACACAAAATCGGGATTTCTGACAACTTTGCGAAAACTTCACGCGCTAATAAATTTTTACTTTTTCTATAAAGTATTATGGATATATCTTCAAAAATAGAAGAATAAATGCATTTTATTCACATTTAATAGAAATAATATATAATCTGTGCAGTGAGCGAGTTTTATATAGTGTAGCAGGCAATCGGCACTTAATCCTAGAAACATGCAGCAGGTATGGTAAAAAATTGTTTTCATTAATTTTAATAAAATATCTATAAATTTAGATGATGGAAACGATGGATGCCTCAGGATCGGCCAATGAATCTGAAACACCAACAGATGCGCCTGTTCTTATGGAAACAGATGAACCTACTGAGCCTGCTGCATCTACAGCTGGCATAACAAATGCAGGAAATAACGCCAATGCAGAAAGCGGTATCGACAATACAGGTAGTGCAGAATCCGGCCCTACAACTTCTGATGAAACGAATGATAACAACAACGTAAATGAGAACACCAGTCAAGCTAGTGATCAACACAACGGTGTGTCTTCAAGCACCGATATGCCACCGCCGCAGCCAACTGGAAATGTGCCTGCAGGAGAAAATGAAGCTTTAGCAACGACGCCGTCAGGGCCACCTATTGACGAAGAAGATGCTAAATGGCATACTGTGGGCATTTATAGTGGACTTAACGCCACCGTTTCTTCATACATTGATAATAGCATATGGTCATCTTCTGGTTTAAAATTGACATCTAAAAATTTACCGGATCTTACAACAATTCAACGTGTGAACCTTGAACCTGGCACAGCTTACCGTTTTCGCTTGCGCGCTATCAATACTTGCGGCGCTAGTGATTGGAGTGAGATATCAAGCTTCAAAACTTGTCTACCCGGCTTTCCAGGCGCACCATCAGCTATTAAAATATCAAAATCATCCGAGGGCGCTCATCTCACCTGGGAGCCACCACCAAGCTGTGTGAACTCTAATGAAATCATCGAATACTCGGTTTATTTGGCTGTAAAACCAGGCAAAGATAAGGATGGTAAGCCTATTGGTGCTGGTGCACGACTACCAGCCCAACTTGCATTTGTACGCGTCTATGTGGGCGCAGCCAATCAATGTACAGTAGCACATTCGTCCTTGGCGACAGCACATGTGGATTGCTCAAACAAGCCAGCTATTATATTCCGCATTGCAGCGCGAAACGACAAGGGTTACGGGCCGGCGACGCAGGTTAGGTGGCTGCAGGATCCAGTACAGACTGGCTCATCTCCAGGCGGTAGTTTGGCTGGCAATACGGGTAGCATACAGTCTCCAACACGCATCAAGCCGGAATTGGGCAGTGCATCGCCAAATAAACGTTTTAAGGGCAGTGGAGGAGCAGGTGGGGGTGGACGCACTGTTTTGCCTTGAGTGGGTTTACAATTAGCAAATCGTGCGCAGGACACTAATATTTAGTTTATAAGTAATATTTTATAAATAAAGCAACAAATACAATTCAAAATTAATCTATCTGTAAATGATGAGTCAAATGTAAACAGTCGATTAAAATTTCGTAATCCATAAAGGCATGGCTCCCAGTTTCATACAGCGTTTACATTATACTTCCTGAGATTATCTGTAAGCACATTATAAAAATATCCCGTTTTTTTTTTGTATATACATGTACAAGAACTTGGAATCAATAAAATTAATTACGAATGCATGTCGATGTGTTTAGAACTTTCGAACAGTTGCTGATGATTTCAATTCTGTTTGATTTCTATGCAGTTTTTTTAACATTAAAAGGCTTACCTTCGATAGAATTCGCACACACCTCCAAGTACTCTGTATTATTGTGGTCTTTCATAAAGTTGGAGGCCTTTATATGTACACTATAATCTGGTCCATATTTTAGGAAATCACTATTATCAGCAGGTATGTCTTCTGGCAGTGGTACGCCGCAACAGGTGGCGGTCAATTGGGTCCACAAACGACTAGAATTTGTAAAATTATAACCGCCACCTCCCAAAAGCACAGTTGGCAATCCATTCATTAATATAAATTCGACACATTCAATTAAGTCTGCTGGTGTAAGGTTTGTGCCACCGAGTGGATCACCAACTAATGCATCGGCGCCACATTGTATCACACACACCTCAGGATTGTATAATTGCAGTATTTTTGTCAATACACTAAAAGCAACAGATATGTAGCAGACTTCATAAATGAGCACCTTTAACTCACCGTTTAAGATACTTGTAGAAGTTTTTACCGCCTATACCACTTTGATATGGAAAATTTGCTGCATAGCCTTTACCCTCACCGAAACCACAATCATCCATACCGCCAGTGCCTGGATAATAGCCACATTCATAACGATGCATCGAAAAAGTAAAAACACGTTTGGTTACTTCAAACGCTTGCTGCACACCATCACCATGATGTGCATCCAAATCTACATAAAGCACCCTTTTGAAATGTTTACGCAGCACTAAAATGCCTAAAACGATATCATTGACGTAGCAATAACCGGCTGCGCGATCACGCTGAGCATGGTGCCAACCACCAGTCCAATTGATAATTATAGTCTGTTCACTGTTGTTTGTTACACCATATTTGCACAGTGCAACACAAGCACTCATTGTACCGCCCGCCACTGTGCAAGCATATTCCCAAACGCCTCGCCAACTGGGACAATCGAAACCCAAACCATACTCGATGTGTGTGAGTGTTGTGTCTAATGCACAGTTGTTATCTTCGTCATCACCGCTTGAGGAGCAAGCTTCCTCTAACGTGTCATTCAGCATTTTCTGTTTAACAAACACATTTGTTGTACTTTTTGTTTTACTAAGCGTAGCTTTCTTCAGCAACTCTTCCACATAAGCGCTATTATGAAAACGGCGTAAGTCTGTATATTTGCAAATTCTCGGTTCCAGTCGTTGCATATGCTTCAGTAGTCCATATGAAGCAATCAGTGAGTGGGTTAGTGAAGCCTTTAAATAATTCTAGTTAGCGTTTTCGCATAATATTGCAATGTTACTGCTTACCCTACCCCTCACTGCTGGGTTTTTGTCTGCTTGTTGTATTAAATTGCCATTATGCACATAAATTACATTTCTCTTTTGCATTTTTTAATATTTATAAAGCAGATATTTAAAAAAGCGCGGTTTGCGGGAAAACAATATCAACAAAATAGTTCGAGCAGTGCGGCCAAGTTTAGTTTTCTTATAAAAGCAAAGAGTGTTGCTGAAAAAACAAAAAAGGAAAGAAACAAAACACAAAAATATTAAACCAAAAATCATTTCGAAGACGAAAGATAATGAAATAAGGGATTTGTTTAAATAATTATGTGGAAATAAATAACGATAATATTAATCGTGCCAAACTTTACATTACACTTTAAACAGAGTTGTTAAGTTTATTTAAAATGCTTAATACATAATTATAACTTACCTTGCTCAAAACTAACAAACTCCACACTACATAACAATTAATAAATTTTATTTTCTGTAATTACTGCCGTTGTTTTATAAATTTACAGTTTCATTTTAAACTACATTCATATTAATTACTCTTATTCCTACGTTTATATACTCCAATTTAAAAATTCCTTCAATTCAACTAATAGTTATGTTTCTATTAACATTCGTTTCTTTTACTAATATTCCAAATGCTTTTTTATATCTACATTTAATTTACTAATTTATTACTTTTATGCATTCGGTTAGAACTAAAAGTACAGTTAATTACTTATGTATTATTGACATGTACAAAAGATTTAGAATCTATGAATATGCGAAAGTAGTTTAGTACGTTTGTTAATTTAATACTTCTAACTGTTTTAAAGTTAATTATATAGTTTCACTACAAAATATGTTGTTATTATGTTTTCCAAGAATCGTACAAAAATTCGTAACAGTTATTTGTAATTATATATTACTTTGTGGAATAACACAATATACACATATATTTGTAATTGTTAGACTAATACTATTTATTGGAGTTCAGAGTAACAGCGAAGAAGTCAATTGTTGCTGATTTATCTATATACAGACCTTAAGGACTACAGACACATATACATACATAAATGTAATACTAATTTATATATTTATATTATTTATATAATTTATATTTGTCTGTGTTATTTATATAATTAATATATTATTCGAATTATTTTTTTATTGTTTATATCTGTCTCTTATACACATCTAGATGTGTATAAGAGACAGATTTAACACCTATGCACTGTTAAAAAAAGGTTAACATTGTCTCGACTAGTGGAGTCTCGAGTTTGAAGCGCATTTGAAGTAAAAATGAGCCTGGAGACTAGGACTGCCACTACAGCAAAACTTGATTTAAGCTGACACCTGTAGCTTTGTATTTTCTCAGCCGATTGATGTTGTGAAAACTATTTCAAATCGATAATCAGTTGAGTGAAGACGAACAGTTAGCTTGGTTGCTAAGAATAAGCTAAGGGGTAAAGGGGGACCTTGTTTCCATAATGCATTCATCATCTTAAGCCTTTCAAAACTGCAGCTTTCCAAACTAACCCGAAGACTCGGTGGTTCTTATATTAAAAACAAGGATTTTCTCTCTGCTTTCTGATTATAGACGCTGCAACTTTTAGTTGAATTTTATATCGAAATTATTTGAATGGCTCCATTAATGTTTCTTCGTTTTAAACCCTTTAAGAATATGCTGCTTGGCTAAAACTTTGTCTAGAGCCACTCAAACTTCACAAATATTCTGCCATTTACAGCAACTATAAAACACCCCATAAAGACTCTATAGCGCATGGAAGTAGTCTCTGGTATGGACTCTGGGGTCTGGTCTGAAATTAGCTTATAAGGGCTCACAAAGTGCTTTATATTTTACGAACAGAAATCTCTAAAAGGGCTGCATAATCCATTAATTTTCTTACATTTACAGTGGCGATAAGTTGCTCTATAAAGTTGTAACGAATGGAGCGAGTCCCTGGTTTGTGCTCAGAACTTGTATGCTAAAATGAATGCAGTTCAGAAAAAAGTAGGATGCATAAAATCTAGTAATGCGTTTTGAAACGTGTACTCGAAATATTTACGCTAAGAAAGCAATGCCTTGCCGTATCAACACAGCTTTTAACAATTCTGGCACAAACTATACAAATTTACTATTTACAAACCTAGTCACTATGCAAGTTTATAGATTAGTCTAACACTTTCACTTATTTACTCAAATTTTCAATGTCCTCAAATCGCTGCTAAACCTAGTACTCACTTACATACAATCTGTTGAAGACTCCATTTCGGGTTCCTCACTCAAAGTGTAAACACTCATGACCGCCTGCGATGCACTGCCGCTGATTGATGGATCCAAGCAGGATTGCGACGACAATGTGGAATTGTCCAAAATAGGTGCGTTCAAGGTTGTAAGACCGGCACCAGTCGGTAGCAGATTYGGCGGCGTCGCAGCCGTGGTTGCTGCACTTGTGTAGGGCGTTAAGCTGTTTAAAGGCATGGTATTTGTATTTGCGCCTTTTAGGAGATGTGTTGAGGTGGTTGACAAGCTGTTCGGATCCATGGTGAGTATGGGAACTAGCTCATGATTGACATAGTCTTTCAATGCATGCAGCTGACTTAGATCTGTGTCCAGCTGTGCGCCGTAAGCGAGTGAAGTTGGCGTGCCTGCGAAATGGAACGAAGATGAGTTGAATTTAAAAATAATTTAATGGGTTTGTATTACCTGTCACCAGCGTCTCTTCGGTGGGATTGCGTTTGTACAAGCTTGTGCCCTTCTCAAATTGTCAAGGCGGCATATAGTAGCCTTGCTCCTCACCCATCGTATCCAGCGCATTGCTTGCTTTCTTGAATTCTACCACGATTTTGATGCGATGCACAATCTCCTCGTGTATAACATTGAAGCACATCGCTGTGAGCGCCATGCCAGACATGATATAAATTGAACAAAACCATGTGGTCGTAGTGGATTCGCGTCGTAAACCCGGTAGCATATCACCAAAACCAATTGTTGATAAACTCATGAAACAGAAGTAGATGCCATCGAGTATGGGCCAGTCTTCCAGTCGGTATAGTACGACTGCACCGATTAGTATGTAGATGATCATCATTGAAAGGCACAACAAAATTGGCGCCAATATACTGAGCCCATGCATGGAGCCACGTGATTCACTCGCACTCAACGAATCGATGTCGGGTGGCAACATCTGTGTGCCACCAGTTAGATTTGATTGTTTCTCCGTTGTGGCGTATGAGTCGTGTACATAGTAAGGTTCCTGCAAGGCAGCCTGTTGTTTACGCAATTCCTCTTGCTGTCGTTTACGCTTCATGCGACGCTCCTTTTCAGCCATACGCTTTTCATCGTAACAACAATAGCCGCAATTTGAGCAGAGACAACAGCATAACGCTTTGGAGAATACCTCACGTGCCACTTTTGCTAAAATGCCACCAGTACTGGAGAGATAAATGAGCGTAAGCGGTATGCCGAAAATGGCGTAGACGAGTGTCACCAAACGGCCGAGCGTAGTGCGTGGTGCTATGTTACCGTAACCTATATGGAGTTGAAAAGAAGTAGCACGAAATAAATTAATACGGTGTTACATAAGAAACATTCAAAGTAAAATAAATGTATGTAAGCTTATTTAAGCTCCCATACTTTAAGCCTGATGCTTAGTGTGGGTTCCCCACATTTTCATGTACTGTGGATAAAACCTAGAAAATTTTCCTCTGAACGGCTGGGCTTCGCTTTATCCCTAGCTTACTAGCCGTAACCTCGCTTATCTTCAAACTTTAACTTCATTGAACTCTAGCCTGACTTGGCTCCTCCATTAGTTTGATCTTTACCTCATTTGTCTTTTTAATTTAACTCGTTTAACTTTTTTCATTACCCCGCTTGGTCCTTAGGTCTTCATGTTCCGAGCTTGGAAGTTGAAAATTATTTTGGGGAGAAGCATTAATACAACAACAATGTCAGCTTCGAAATTTATCGCAGCATAATTCTTGCCAACAGATAGCATCTTCGGATTGAGTAGGTAATTCAGAAGTAAAGTGCTCTCTCGACAAACAAACACCAAACTCTACTCATCATCCTCGTCCTGCTATTTAGTGCAGATGCATGGACGAGGACAACAGCTGTTGAGTCGGCTTTAGGAGTTTTCGAGAGAAAGGTTTAAGGAAGATTTGTGGTCCTTTGTGCATTAGCAACGGCAATACCGCAGTCGACGAACTACGAGCCGGATGAAGCAGAGAATCCACTCCTTTGCAAAAAACTAGGTGGAGAAGATCTACACTTGGAATCTCCAAATTGGTGCCAACAGTGAAAGGGAAGAACGACTGGCTCTCAATTCCAAAAGCGAGCTCGATTTCAAACTGTAACAGGGCTAATAACAAGGTAAAGTTTCGTACTAAATTTTGGGTGAAATACGATTTTAACTAAAAGTGGGCGGTGTCACGCCTTTGGTGCCACTTTTCAAAAAATTTTGGACCACAGCTGCCCCTCCTTAACCCGATTCCCTGTCTCAAGTTTATGTTTTGCAGCTGCAATTGTATTAAAATGCTACTTTGTAGGCGTGGCAATGATCCACTTTTGCCCAACATATTGCCATAGCGTAATAAATGTTTGCCAAATCGAACGTTTATCTCATGTTAAGTATTTTTTCATTACCCTCATTTATTACTTTCGTTCCTTGCGCGAAGTAATAAAACAATAAGATATTCATGAAATGACACAAATTTTGCGCTTGAATGTTTGAGAAGCGCTGTGGTGTTGTTTTAAATTACATCAATAACAGTAAAAATTTACAATATTGACTGATTGAATTTCGACAGTTGACAGGGAGTGTAAAATTAAGTATGTAGATGAAAAAACTGCTTTGGTTTTTTATTTTTTTATTATGTAATTTTATATGCATAACGGTATTTGAATATATGCACATATTGTTTCAACTTTTACTTCGATTATTGGCATTTTTATGATACTTTAATGTTCGGGAAGTGGCGGTTTTATTGGCAGCAAAAATAAAAATAGAATATGTAAATAATGCTAATGGCTTAAGATAAAGACCGAATACTTTTGTTTTGACAGGAAGCGACAGCAAAATTTCGCAAACGAATATGTTAGGGGAAAAGAGTTTAACTGAATGACTGCAAGCAGCACATTGATATGTGAACTCGTGAATGTTGTGTAGTAATAAACAATAATGTTTGAGATATCGAATATAATTCCCATATTTCTTTTTATGAACTCCAAACTCAAAAAGTTTCTCGCTGGAGAAAGATTTCACTCATATGATCAGGTCAATATGAAGTAAGCACCTTTCTTGAAGCGTTCGAATGTTCTTCTGGTAGAAATCGGTATCGAAATGATGGAACACTAGTTTAAATGTATTACTCTCTTATGATGAGGAGACATAAAAAATTTATAGATATATACGATGCAGTCATATTTTCATAACAAAAAACGATCTGTCATATTTAGGTCAAGGACTTATGAGCTCTGGTACAATAGTACATATCTACAGGTTATAGATCTCAGGAAAGATTACCGGCTGATGAGCATTTTGGACAGCCACTTCAGTCTCAATAACTGCGCAGTGTAGACGGGATTTTTCTGGTTTATTATTGGACTGTTGCACCCTAGACCAAATCAGCACGTGCTGATTGACTACCAGCAGGTATAGGATCCAGGGTAAACTGCATGATGTCCAGGAAACTCTTTGCGCTCAACAAGGTATACCTTTCAGTGGTTAAAAGAGGTCATTAAAATTCAAGTAAATTTCAAATGTAGAGGAAAGCTCTACAGTCAGCTGCAATATTGGATGCATCGGTTGAATATGTTGTCAGGACTTTCGGACATAGTTAAATAAGCAGGGAGTTGGTGGATAAAATAGACCACATACACTCGCGATTTATTCGGGAAAGAAAGCCTCAAGTCCTACTAAAAAAGGATGAATGTCGAAAGAGCATGCAGCTCGCAAGCGGTATTTACAAAATCTCTGCAGACTCATCGAAAATGTCGATTGAGTTGGAGTTGGATAAATTTCTCGGAGCTGGATCTCAGACGACCCTTCAATTTCTCCGAATATCACAATATTTTCCTGGCGGAAGTCTTTGCGATGAGGAATGCGGCTGAGATAGCTAACAATGTAGAAAACAACAAAGTGAAGATCAATATATAGATCATTAGTCAGGCGGCAGTAATCTCACATAGCTTTATGTCAGAGAATGTACCTAGAAGCAGGAACGGAGATTTAGTGGAGGCCGAAAAGCCACAAAAGAAACTGGGTTTCTAGAAACGAAATTGCTGATGAGATTGCCAAAAGTGTTATTCGTCTGACTACCAAACCAGTACAAGAAACATGGAAGTCACTAAAAATGATATACAACGAAATTTCCGACATTGATAACAGACGTTTTAGGAAGAGAAGGCATGCTTTAAAAACATGTAAGATCACCAAGATTATGTGGAAGAATCCCGAGGAAAGACACGAATGTTTTTTAATCAGACGGTCTCGAAAGGTCAACCGGCATGGGTATAAGTAATGACGATACATATAGAAAATATAGAAAATGTAGGAAAGTAGGTAAGAGAGACACTGTAACATCTCCTAAGCTTCTGTCCAGCATTATCAAGAACTCACCTTAGATATTTAGTAACTTTGTAGTTACAGGGACTAGACGAAATATCAGACTTAGATATCAAGTCACTCTTAAAATTCGCGAAAAACATTGATGTTCTATATAACGATTATTTAAAAACTATTCAAACTACACTGTACTACAATCTGGCATTACTAGGGCTGTACGTTGTGACATCCGGCCAGTATAAACCTAACCTAAAACAACTAAATTCTTGCTAACATAACATAATAAAAAAATTGATTTTAGTAATATATAAAAAAGTACTTAGTTTTTGTAGTAGGTAGTTCATGCAACTTAAATAAAATATTATTTTCTTATATTTTCAATAAAAAAATTAATTTCTTTTATGATTTTATATATGAAACACCTTCTTTTATATACGTATACTTTTCAATCCCTGGCCATATGTTGAATTTTAATTGTTTAGGGTGTGCACAACACAAAAATCGTAATAAAAACGGAATACAAAGAAACGGGCTGAAGCAATTCACAAACTACAAATACTTTATATTAGTAGTTGTTGTTGTTGTTCTTGCTGTAATACGCATTACTTACAATTGCATTTGTTTATTGCCTGGCTTGTGCAGTTGTACATCTGCGAGTGATTTTTTATAGCCGTAAAGCTTGACGCCAGAGTCATGAAATACAAAGTCCAAAGCCAGTTGGCTTTGCGCCTGTGCATATGCTTTGCATTTTTATTTATTAGCAAATTACTTGCGACTACAACGACAAAAGCGTCAATATGTTTGCGCTATTGGCACACAATGCTATAAACCCACCAACCACCAACAATACTTGGGCATTGTTAGCTGCAACAACAAAAAAAAAATCTTACAGTAAAGCATTGCGTATAAGAATTGATGCAAATACTTTTTGCTTTCATTACGGGAGACAGCAAAGAAGTTGGCATAATGTATGCAGCTGTAGAGGCTGTTAAGCTACAACAAGCCACCCTGCGTAGTTATATGCTTGCGTTTGTAAGTATATATGCTGTTGGGTTAGTAAATCCGTGTCTGTGTAGTAAATTTGCAAATTGAAAGAAAAAGCAGAAACGGAAAAATTCTGCTGATATTGGCAATTTGCAAATATATTATGAAGATACTTTATTGTTTGTTGCGTATGTCCTTACTGGTCATCTCCCACACAATTGTTGTCTTTATTGGTTACCCAAACGTCTGCTGTATGGGACGAGAAGTGGCGTAAGTCACATTTTGTGTGCTCCTGTGTGTTAAAACAATATGCGCGTACACTCAAACACAAACACGCACACGCACTTATGTGCTATTCTATTTTTACTTGACTCTGACTGTATGCCATTATTGGCCATTATTGCCATTGGCATAAATTAAAATTTACGATATCTCACGCTGCGTTTGTGGGTGTGGAAATGTTATTCACATGCTTTCGTATATATGTATTTGCAAGGTTATGTGTTTTGTTATGCTTGTGCCCCGTAATATGTGATACTAGCTTAGGCGTACAGAGCTCACTTCCGTGCATATATTGCTGTTTGAGACAACATTTTTGCAGGTTGAATGCGTATAGGGGAATCAAATACAAGTAGAAACTCTGTGAGTTAAATTTTGGAGTAGATTTTTTCCCATATTTTAGTGTAAACTACTTTTTTGGTAGTCAAAAGCTTTAAGTTGTATTCTAAGGGAAGTTTAGTATAACGAATGTGGCAAAAGAAAAGATTTGAGTGTAAATTTAATGAATCGAAAAAGTGTATCAACTTTGTCTGCTAACCGCTTTTCATTTCTCTAAAACACCGTCATAATACAACTGACTGGCGGAAAGGGTAAGACGAAGGATCAAGAGGAGCAGCTGTCAAAATAAACATGAGCTTTATAGCAAAATGTTTTTTCTAATAAAATTTCCTTGAGGGCTAGCTGTCACAGAAGCTGTCAAAGTACGTGAATATTTTTCTAATAAAATTTCCTTGAGGGCTAGCTGTCAAAGAAGCTGTCAAAGTACGTGAGTATTTTTCTAATCAAATTTCCTAGAGGGATAGCTGTCACAGAAGCTGTCAAAGTACGTGAGTATTTTTCTAATAAAATTTCCTAGAGGACTAGCTGTCATAGTAGCTGTCAAAGTACGTGAGTATTTTTCTAATAAAATTTCCTAGAGGGATAGCTGTCACAGAAGTTTTCAAAGTGCGTGCGTGCTTTCTTAATAAAATTTCCTAGGGGGCTAGCTGTCAAAGCACATGTGTACTTAATTCAATAGAGGTATGACTGTCAAACTATTCATCAATGTAAACTCGTTTATGCTTAATTCTACTCAATTGATTGCTTCTTGCATGTCTCAAATATAAAAATACTTTTTGTTAGTAATTTTTATATAGGGATAGTTCAAAGTAAACACAAGTGTACTTAATTCTATGACAGGTGCAAAAAAAGGTCTAAATTGAGTTTTGATATTGAATTTCGTCGAGAGATAGTTGTCAAACCAGCTGTCAAAGTCAACTTTATGAATAATTTTATGACAGAGTCGAATTTAATGGAGTTGGAGGTATAAAGCGATTATTGTTATAAAATTTCCTACAGGGATATCTGTTCAAAGTTCTAAAGCCTGCTAATGAATTTGCTGATATCTTTTTCATGAATTTTATTGCGTTTTTTTCCTTATATAAGTTCCGTGTCTCAAAACATGGCTATATTAGAATTATTTATTGTACATAAAGTAGATATTGCTTCCAAAATGGGATCCATATAACACATTGGTAACATTTTTATATCGACAATATAATTGCAAAAATAATGGAAGCATTCTAACATATAACTGGCGCTGAGCTCGTTCTGTCCATTAAAATTAAAGTATGCTTTGGAGAAAACCGATTAAGAAGTCTTATAAAAAGCAAGTTATATCCAAAAATATGTAACCAATGCCTACACAATTCACATTACACACTAATTGTTTTCAACTAATAGCTTTTGCTAGCCAAAGGGGAAGTATTTTTCAAAAAGTAATTAACCGTAAGCTTATAAATCCACTTGCTATGCTACTAAATTAAAAACTGCCATTTAAAACTTACCAATAGTCGTCAGAACGGTGAGCGAGTAGAGAAACGCTTTGGCGAAATTCCATTCGTGTGGTCCATGACCATGACCGTATTGACCGCCGTGTGTGTGTAGGAGTACAGCTTCCGTAGCCGGACTATTACCGGCAATCGCCGCACCATTTCCGCCGCCAGCAGTGATGCCGCCATCCATTTCATGTGATAATTGCAGTAGCGCGTCCTCGTTCAGTCTCTTGATTAATTGGTCTTGAAATTTGGCAATTTCCAAAGCGGCTAGCCTAAAAATGTGTAGGGAATTGATAAAAAGAAGGAGTAAGTAAGTAAGAAATGGCAATTGGTATATAACAGTATGCGAATTATTAATGCATTGGAAAATGTAATTTATGTCGTTTAATATTTTTTTTTTGAGTATGGAGCGCAGCTATCATTTTTAAAATTCTTTAAAAAAGTTTGCAGGCAATACATACTATATAATACTGTCTATTTTTCAATTATTTAAGAAATATTGGAATGTAGGTCAGGGAAGCTTAATATAGTATAAGTATAAAACAAAAATTAGTAGTTGCATAATGTGTGTTTAATAGAAAAATGTTGCATACTTTTAGGATTAGTTGCCGACATATCAGTCGAGACTTAAGCTAACTTAACAAAAAATTAAAATATATGTATTTGTTAATAGCCAATTTATTCTTTAGCATTTCTAATAAATACAGAATTCCGGCAATTTGTTACGTATACGCACCGTCAGACATCAACAAATTTATTCATACATTTGTAATAGAAAACAACATTAAAGTAACGTTAGAAAATACAAATTGGTTGCAATAAATGTTGAATTACAGAAAATTTAGAAATATAAATTCCAATGGAAATCAAAAGATTAAGATATTAAAAATTAAAAGAGAAATTGAACTAATTGTTCTTTAACCATACATATAAATTTAAAAAACTTGAATAATCAAATAATAACAAAATTTAAACAGGAAATTATAGCGATTTAAAAATTAAATTTAATTAAAAACCAAATAAAAT
>NW_017535808.1:385074-396668 GCF_001853355.1 Bactrocera latifrons | reverse complement strand
AAATTTTAATAAAAAAAATTAAAAAAATTGTTATTTTGTATGAAAGTTGTATTGATAGCAATTTTATATGTAAGTGTACGCTAACTAACCATATCTATAAAAAATAAGTGTTCAAGTATAAACAATTACATATGTATACATACATACATACATAAATATTTATGCAATGTTCTAAGCATTTCGTCAATCACTTTCGCACATACCACACCACCACTAATTAAAGGACCTTAAATCAAACACATACCAATGCAAATACCTCAACTCATGCGCCCACTAATAAATCATAAATCTTCATTTTTCACTTACTTCGTCCAATTCTCCTTGTAGAGTATATTCAATGACACCGTTATATCCCAGATATTCTCAATGGTGCGTTGTCGCACTTCCTGCGTGTCCGCCGACAGCGCCAACTGTGCCGATGTGACGCCATCGCCGCCGAGCAGTTCATCACCATAGCTGAAATCTACAACGCCCGTGTCGCCATGCTCATCGCTCAACGGTACAATGCCCTCGAGCATGGCATTGGCGGCAGCGGAAGCGGCATTTGACGTAGAAGTATAAGCAGTCGTGCCAGATAATGATGCTCCGGCGTCGGTGTGCGGGGCGTATGCGTTTTGTGACGATAACGCTGTGGCATTGTCCAGATGCATTTGTTCGGGTGAAGTGTGATAAATATTTTCCATATTACCGCCACCACGTTTAGTAGAAGCGAGTGTACGCTGTTGTTGCTGTTGCTGTTGGCGTTGTCGCTGCAGCACTGCATGATGACTGGGATGATGATGGTGATTATGATGATGCAGGAACGTTGAGTCTTCGCTCTCGATTGTTAGAAATATGAATGAACCTGTAGATGACAATAGAAAAGTAGTGGAGGTGAATGTGAGAAAAAATGTGTTGCTTATATTGTTATTATTGTTGTTGCACTGTTGATGATAAGGGAAATGAAGATGAATTCCCGGTATGCATAACTAAGGTGCACACAAACAATATAACGCGTGGAAGGTATGTGGCAGCAGCGAGTAGGGGTTAGACATTGTGCGCGATAATGAGGGTCCAAACGGAAGCGTCAAGTGTTGCTGAAGTGTCTGGCACTAGCAGTGGAATATGCGCTTCAATGGCTTATATATGTAAGTAGTTTGTTGTTGGTGTTATTACTTTTATAGTTGTGAATTTTTCAGGTTTATTCTTGTGTACTCGTGCCATCAACTTCGCTATCGCATTGTACTTGGCTTTAATAGCGAGCGAATAAGCACTAATGCTTACTAAAGCAGGTCTTTGTACGGTACAGTGGGTTGGATTTAGTGGAAGCTTGCGTGAAAATTCGCTAAAAAAAATGTCTTGTGGTCTGATTAAATATTCTACAAAATCTTGCGATTTGAAGTCTGAGTAAGCGATTTTACCTGAGATTTCAACTTTACACCATGCTTTGTAGACACTTGCGCATTCAGCCAACATTGTCTTAAGCTGAAAGTTTGTTACACCGGAAGAGTTTTCCTTACATTTATGATAGAGAAGCGATTTAGGTTCTCTTAAGTTAGGTTACACTCAAAAGATTATCTCACTTTGGAAGCACAAGCAGTAATTTTTTTTTACAGAAAAGTACTAAACATTAGCTCAGTTTTGGATTATATTTGTCAGCGATTGCATTCCGAAAAACTGAAAATGTAACTCCATAATAAGCTTTCCATTCGCTTTAGCATTTAACGCTTTATTCAGCTACTACTACCCTTAGCTGAATATGACAGAGTGTAACTGAGAGTGAAACACAACGGCTTTTTTCAGATAATTTGACATTTAGCGCTTTATCTTAAGCTGAATAAGAGAACAGACACAAAGCCTCGAAAATATTATATCCGATTCCACTTGTTGAGCTTCTTCTCGCATTTGTGTTGAAGTTGCTACTACACACTATATCAGTTTAGCTTTGCCATCGATTTAATTCTTCAAACACCGAATGTGCAACTCCATATCAAACTTTTTAGTTACATTGGAGTTCAGCGCTTTATTCAGCTAACATTTGTTTAAGCTGAATAATGCTGTATGCCAAAAAGTTTGGAAAGTATGTTAACCGATGGCGCCTGAGCAGATTCTTTTTCCTTTTGAAATGTGTTTATGATATTATTTACGCATTCAGCACTTTATTCAGCTAGAATTCGATTGCTAGACAATATATAAAGAGTATGGTTTGTACTCATTATAATTGTTTTGACCTCTTATATTCATTACGTTTGAGCTCTGTTATCTAAATATATGTATATCTAAAAAGTATGTGGATTCCTCCTTAAAGTGGTATAATTTCTTATTTTGCAATTTCAATTTTATTGTAGCAGTCGATTTGATATATAGCCACTCCCACGACAGCCGAAAAATGCCACGGATGTCTCATTTGCCAATTTCAAAGATTTGCTGAATTTACAAGGCAAACTCAAATTGGCGAAAAAATAATTAAGGATATTACATTTTTTAACTTATCTCATATCCTTAAGTATTTTTTTTTTTAACAAGTAAATGCTTTAGAAAAGACGCTCTAGATTATAAAACTTAGAAGCAGTATTGCTTTGTCTATGTTGCAGGCACACAGTGCCTAAGAGGCCAACTGTCAGTACACTAACGCCAGCTGCTGCTGTCAAGCAAACAAGAGTAGATAAGCGTTGATGAGTTACTTACACAAAGCAGCACAAACACATTCATGTCTATATATATACATATAAGTGTATATATGTAGGTACGAGCCAAATGTTATATTTGTAGAGTAAATGGAGCTAACGACAATAGTCCAACGCAAGAAGGGTTGCCACATTGGTTATATGCTTGTATAGATAGACAAGTGTGTACGCTCAACTATTATATTTTTAATGCCAAGCTCCAGCTGGGAGTGGACTTGACAAACTAGCTGTGCCACCGCAAGCACTGTAGCTGCTTAAAAATCTGTGGGCATGTAGAGTAAGTATGTCTGTAAGTGTATGTGTACACAAGCTGTGCACACTTCAAGTTTTAAAGCATGCTCACACTCATTAAACTATGCACACTACACAATCAGCGACTAACGGTAGTTGAAGTACTCGTGGTAATATAAAAAGTCAGCAATAAAAGGAGAAGTAGTGGTAGAAGAAATCTTATGTTGCCTCTTCTACTTTTTTGGTATATGTACATTTATATACATATATGTTTATTAAGATGTGCATTCTTTCAGATTTTTTCATTAAATAAAAAGTAAAGTATCGATTTTTGCTAAAAAAAATTATCCAACGAAAGCAAGTTCTTTATTTTCTATTTAAATCGTACCTAAATCATTTGAATTTTTTGAATAAAGAATAAAAATAAAACAAATAAATTTACAACTTTTAAAAGTATTATTTTTCATCCAATATTATATTAAAAGTTATTCACAGTTAAAGCTATGGATTAAATGTACTACATTCACATAGTACACCATGTCGTATGAGCAACACATAATGTAGGGTTTTTTATGTTAATAATCTTTGTATGGAAAACTTTTTGATTTGAAGAGCCACCTTCACAAAATTTTCGTGGTTTATTCGCCGAAACAACCATACAATCACTGAATAAATTGTTCAGATCGGACCATTTTAGCATATAGCTGTCATATACACTGGGCAATCAATCTCCAGAAAAACAGTTTTTTATACCCTTTCATGCTATAAGAAATGCAGCTGTGAAGGGTATTATAGCTTTTGTGCTACTGAAGTTAAGTTTTTCCTTGACTAAGACTTGAAAAAAAATACTTTTTTTTATGAAGCACCCTAGTATATACATATGTATACATGCATGTGTAAAGTTTAAAGTCCCTGTAAGTGTTAATTAACGCAGCAAGCATGCGAAAGTGAACACAAGTCCTTGAGACAACGTAATCGTTATTGCTATTTAGTATGAATGTTGCCGTCGTTGTAAGGCATGACTTTGAGTCGTGAGTGATCGGCTATTTAGTGTTGGTCAACTTGCGGTTGTGGACGGCGTTGACTTGCTGCTTTCGTCTTGAATTGATGTTGCTGTAAGACAACCATTTTTTATGGTCTTCGTAGATTGCACACTCTTCCTAAGCGCGCTTACTCTCACTCGCTCTGATTTTCTTCTATTTTTTTTTTTTTGATACTTTGTAAGATTTGAAAATTGTAAGCATTTTTACACTTGGCAGCGCAAGTTTAATTGCTTTGAGCGTCACGTCTTACGCTTAATAGCTGTCCTGTTGTCCAATGTTGCACATTTAAGTTTGCAAAAGTTGCTTCAACTATAACAATTTGTAATTGAGCTGCTACGAGTGTTGTTGCTGCTTGAACGATGTACGCAATTAACGGTAATTTGTATGCGAAAGTGTTGAAGCGTAGACTCTCTGTGTATGTGTATGTGTGCGTGTAGCTGCATAAATTGTGATTGGGTTGGACCACGTTGTGCTTGGAAATAAATAATTTATATTGTCTTGWCTTGTCTTATATTTATGGAATTTTTACGTGATTTTACTTCATTAAAGGTGTGGATGTGAAATTTTTAAAGATAATTTTAGAAAAAAATTGAGCCTCATATTATTGAGTGCCTAACTACCACTCGGGGAGACATTCTATCAGCTTAATTAAAACTTTTGTTCTAATAAGACACTCGTTAGATAAGACCGCATGTTGTCGCCGTCTTTGTTGATACTAGAAAATTGTTCACAAGATCCAAGTGGACGTGATGACCACATCAACTACCTTAGATTTGTGGACTTGGACGCACCAGCTACCATAAACTTGTGAGATATCAAAAAGGAAGTTAAGAAGTCCACAGCCGTACCTCAAGCAGTCAGTTTCACAATTGGCGAGCTCTGCCCTTTGCTGAAAACGGTCATAGTCGAATCGCGGTAGACCAGCGCAAAAGCGTGTCTAAGCCATGGTTGACGGTCAGTCAAGTTGTGCTATGTGTTTGTTAGGATTGGCAGGAATTAATTAAAATGAGCTGCTCCCCTATGGCCAAACTCTTAGTTCGGACTTCTAGAGTTAACAGTTGCACCATTTGAAGGAAGCAAAAATCCACAAGCGACCAGCTTTGGCCAATAAAAAATAAATTATGTTTTATCAGGATAAGGCCAAGTAACACATATCGCTTATGATCCGCCAGAAAATCTGTGAGATTCGTTGAGAGATTCTTTTGCATTCATCTTGTAGTTCCGATTTATTACCAAGTGATTACCTACAATGAGAAGAACAAAACCGCCTCGTATAAGAGACTCGCTATTTGATGACGACCCCTGCAAATGTGTTACAATTTAAGGGCATGCACCTAAAATTTCCGGTTCCTTAATTGGGAATGTGCCGCTGCCCAGCTGGTTGAGTAAAGGCTGATATCACCGCCAATAAGAAATGCGAAGGACGGGACAAGGACTGAGGCCAGTAAGTCTTTGGGGCATATACTAAAGTGGCCATTTAAGGAGCGCAAATTTGGTGTGGGATTTGTGGTGGGAGAGGGACTCCATTGGCGAGTACTGACATTCACCACGGTGGAGGAACGTCTAACCACAATTCGCATCAAAGCTAAGTTTTTCAACGTATCGCTGAATTGCGCCCACGCCCCAACGGAACAGAAGGAGGATGTGACAACAGATGTTTTCTATGAGCGCACCTATAAGAACTGCCACCGCCACAATGTCAAAATCGGGCTCCTTTATGWCATATTCCCAAATGGGTTGAAGCTGATCGACTTCGCCGGGATTCCAGCATAGAAACCTGGCTGTCTCCAGATCGAAAAGCCACCAACCAGATCGATCATGTTCTGATAGGCGGAAAAACGTGTCCATTGTTATTCTCATCCCCGCAAAATTACCTATGAACTTCTTTTCGTTCGTTAGCTTTGCATTAGGTGATCGAGTGATAGTAGATATTGAGCCAATAATTGCATTAATGATGTTGTTTGGAAAATATATTGAAGACTTGTTTGTAAAAAATACAATTTGCTTGTGTTTTATATCGAAATAAAGCACTTGGTATAAAATTTAACGAGTTCTTCACTAAATTACGAAATTTGTTTAATCTAAATCATAAGTAAGTGTCATTTTTTTACTCACCCAATAAAGTGTAGGCTAGCAGCAATGCACAGATCCCCAGATTCGTTAACAGAGCGGACCAAATTGTTTGTGCCTTCTGTTTGCGATGCCTTTTATGCTGTGACTTGGTTGTTGATGAAGAGTGGCTACTACCGAAACAACCGCAGCACTTTGCCGAGCGCTTTGAATCCACGTTACTGCTTGTTGTTGCAGCACCGGAGCTGCCCATGCCAACGGTGGTGTTAGACTGATGACTGCTACGCCCCATATTGGCATTGTTGCTCGTATTTAAGCCAAGCGCAACACCGCTGCTGCTATTGAGTAGACCCACAGAGGGCGGTGGTGGTGGTGGTAACGCTTGTTGCGTGGAATGTTGCAGTGAAAGCACCGTTATTGGTGTCGTCTGATGCTGCAGCATATCGCTGTTTAGTGAGAGTGTGGCAGGTGGTAATTGCTGTTGTTGTTGTTGTTGCTGTTGCGCATGTGACGCTGATTGATAACTACTGGTAACACCACTCAAATAACCACTAGACATAGTTGAGGCGGGTAACGATAGAGCAGGCGCTTGCATTAGCGTCGGCGGTGGCCCCGGACCCATGCCACTGCCGCACATACTCAAAGTAGATGGTGGCAGTGTAAGTGGTGTTGTTGCCACCGATGCTGCGGCGGCCGCTGCGGCAGCATTCGGATACTTGAGTATACCGACAGGCATTGGGGTGGGCGCATTAGCTGTGGTGACAGCCAGCAGGCCGCCTTCGATGTCCTCGAGCGTGGGCATGGGCAGTAATGGTGTCTTGAAGGTGCTTGTGCCGCCACTGTTGGGTGTGCTGCCACCGCCCGCCATCATTGATATGGTTGAAGGTGGTGGTGGCGGCAGCGGTGGTGAGGCGGTTGATGTGGATGACGTGGATGCGGGCAGCTGACCATGTGGTATAATCGGTATATTCACGTAGGTGGTCGTCTGTGAGGCAGGCGACGACGCTGATGTGTCTGCTGAGGTTGTGGTAATGCTGCTGCCACTGGGTGTGGCATAGCCGTTGGTGTAACCGCTGTCGGACAGCAAGTTCGTTGGTGGTGGTGGGAATTTCTGCTGTTCGATGTTCATGTTGCGGCAGTGAGATGTTTAGTGCCTGCGTTTGTTATGCAACGTTTATTGGGATTACGGCAACTGGGGTGTGATTTAATGCGCTGTCCATCATTTTCGAAGTTTTTGCAGATGTAATTGTTAGTGCTTTCAGACAGATTGTGTTTGTTTGCGGCTTACGTTTTTAGTTCTGAGAACACTGCAAAAAGAGAAAAAGAAGCAAAAAGTTTTATAAATATTTTCTTAAGAGGTATCGGTTATGCAGGGCTGATATTGTGGGAATCCTTCAAAATTATGTCAAAAGGTATTTTGTGGAACCTTTCGATCTCCTTTAAATGTTAAAAAAAAAATAGTATAAGTAACTAATCTTCACGTATAATCTACTATCTTAGTTCAATTAGTTTCTCTTTTCAACTTTCTTACTTCCAAAACCAACAATTTCCAGCGAAACATCGATCGATAATGTTGTTGTTGTAATAAGAGATTACTCATCATGACTTTTTCTTCGACAGATCGATATAAATCCCGCTTTGAGTACTTAAAATATATACAATAAATGGGGTCAAACCCAATTTTAATGGCATTCAATTTTTACTGGTAGTTTGCAGTATTTTTGTATCAACCTAGAAGCGGGCATTCTGGATAACACTCATTCTTTCAGTTTGACTGACATATACGTAGGTTGCCTTTTACATTTCGGGATTTTAGAACTCTAGTGTTGCAATCTGGAAACTGACAACTTGATCGAAAAGTTTTCGACTTTTGACGGCATAGATTCCCAAAACGTTTTGACAAACGTTCTCTACTTGTGTTGTTTACAGTAACTTGAAATATTCATCTCGGCCAAAATATGGTATTAAATCACGAACACTTTCGTCGTGAATTACCTAACCAACAGTCTATCGGTGAATTTTATTTAGTTTTTGGCGATGAGACTTCATCAAAAAGCAGTGCTTATCAAAGGAAAGGTGAATTCAATTGAGGTCGCATATTATTTCTAGACGGATTTCGTGAAGGTCGTTCAAAAAGAGTTATTGTTCTGGAAACTATTGATACTGTGTGCAAACAATTATTACCAGATCGTCATGTTACCTATCGTGAGATAGAGACAACTACATTTGAGTGTCAAAAATATTTGTTCACAGTTGATCCCACACAATATGTTAAAGGTTTGTGTCGATAAGTCGGGAGAAGTGTTAAAAATAATATGGCGGTGCTGCGAAGCCGCATCCAACAAAAATTTTTTCGCACGAAGTTCGTCGAAGCATATGGTTGCCTCTTTTTTTCTAACAACTGAACATATCTCAAGCATAACACTAGAACAACACTGAACAGTAAATTCTAAGTGGTACACAATCATATGTTTGCCAGTTGTCTTTCAAAAAATCAGAAAAACCAACTGCCGAAGACGGATCACACTTCACCAAGATAATGCGAGTGCTCTAACATCGACTGAATGAATTGCATTTTTGAGCATTTAAAATACCGATTTGATAAATCAAATACGGAGGGTATGGTCCTGACGTGGGACCAAATGACTCAAACTTTTATTTCCATATTTTAAAAATAAACTAATTTTTATAAACATAAAGATTTTTCGACACCTGAAGTGACGGTTGTTGCATTCAGAACGCATGTTTTGTTGATACCGCAAACAAAGTGCCAAAAGTGCTTTGAAAATTGGTTCAAACGCATTCAAAAATACCACATATAAGTCTTGATTGAGAATATTTTGAAAAAGATTGGAGCGATTTTCTATGATTAAAATTTATTTTTGTTCTTTAATCCCGACATAAAAAAAAGGCAATCTACACAGCAGCAAGCAATATTTATCTTTAAGCTAGTACATCGGCTTTTGTTTTGCTTTCCATCGTCAGCATTATTTATTTAGGGATCTAATATACCTTAAATATCTTAAATAATAAGCTCAGATACAGATTCTCCCACCAGGCCGAATTTGAGCCAACAGAAGGAGCGGCGAATGGCTTTATGATGGCAACAGAATCGTATGCATTCCTGGACCCATTAAAAGTATAAGCTGATTTGCAATTGGTCTATCTTAAAAATCTTGTTCTAATATGAAATCGGTCTCTGGGCAAGGGAAATATTCCATTATACTTGTAGAATAAGGGAATGTTTTAGTGGCTACATGACTCACGTAGAATGACGATTGTCATATGATGCAAGGACATTTAAAATTCTCAATGCGGCTTAAAAAAATTCTAATAATAAGGTGAGGTGGAATTTGACTCTTAAGCCTGTTACTTTGAACTCACATAGCTTTTGAAATGTAATAATTCGAAATTATGTTTTTTAGTTATTTTTTCTTTTTGAGTTTGTTCGTTATTTAACAGTTAGTAAAGCAGCAGATTTTCACGCTAAAACATTTACATTTCTGCATATAAACTTATCTTTCTTATAGCTGACCCTTCAATTTAACCTTGACTAACGCATATATATATTTACAATTGCATTTACATATGTATATACAAAGTCAAGTAGTGATGTTCTCATGCCAAAGCATGTACATACGCCTAAATGTAGGCCATATATTCACTCATGTATGCCAAATAAATTGCCGCGCTGCTCATGGTATGCCAAATGCACGCATGCATATGCGAATCTACGCAATTTCAGCTCAATTTCACTTCAAAGCAAACATAAACATACATATACAGGCGCAGACATAAAAGCATACTTCAAAATCTGCCTGCATACCTGTCAGATAAGGTTTCAATATACCAAAGCACTTTATTGCACAGACGCACATATACATACACATGGTTAGATATTTTTTTATTTGTGTGAATATGTATATTTGCGCAAATTCTTCACATGCCAGCAAGTGTATACTTTTTTGCAGCAAGCCAACAATTTGCCCATATTGCTTGGTGCTCCTAACAACCGGCGCGAACCTGCTAACCTTCAGCGCTGAGTTGGATTTGGCGGCAAACACGTAAAAATAAGTGAAATAAATGTAAATAAATAAATAAAAGCACGCACTCACTTAATACAAACGCCATATATTTAATTTGTATGCGCTGCTGTTGGTGCATATGCATGCGTGTGTGTGGAATTTAAGTGAAAAGCAAACATTTCGTGACAGGCATTGTAAGGTGAGCACTCACATACTAGCCATACATACGTGTAAGTATGTATGTCGCTGAATGCGAAAATGTAATCCAGTCAAAGGCAAACATTGGTAAGCGCATGTGTGCAAGTCTGCTTTTAGGCGCATACGCAGACACCACTACTGCTGCAAATTTAATTAAATCTACAAATGTTGGTGTGTTGTTTTTTTATGTTTATTTTTGCACTTTTTGTTAGTTTGTCTAGAAAGAATTTTTCGCCACAACAATATGGACGAACTTTCTGTGCGCTTGCTTTGCTAGTTGCTCTCTGTATTTGTATAGCGCGACATGGTGGACAGCGTGGCCAAGAGACTAACCTGTGTACTGCTGCTGACAGTAACGGGTATTTTGTTACACACCAATTGCACTTTGCTAAAAAGTAAAGCCCTTGAACTACTCTCTGCCGCAACAATGCTACAAATATGTCCCATACATTTAGGCGCACAACAGCTGAAATGTGTGGACCACACAGACATAGCGTCGTAAAGTTTCAACGAATATTGTACATTGTTTTGACAAGTAAAAGTGGCGCTCAAGTGCACGCTCAAAAGCATGCTATTCGAGTTGTAGCAAATAGAGTTGTGCGAAATGTGTGCGCGCGCCTAAATGTATGTTTTTTTGTGGCGAAATTGCGCGCTAAAAGGTAAAGCAATAGTTTATAGTTTTATTTTAGAAAGTTTTGCAGTTTAGTACTGTTATTTTAATTACTTAGCAGAAATTGTTTGAAATCATTGCAAAGTTCGAATTTGGTTTCTATTTGGTTTCTATTTGGCATTATTTCAGGGTTCTGACAGTCAATAGTTTCAGTAAGTTTGAAGCTACAAATATTATTTAATTAATTTCAGCAAATTGACAAAATTTGTATTATTTCATGCGAATTAAAATCGGAGGTACGTATACTAAGACTGGAAATTTTAGCTCATTGTGTTTTAAAGTGCTCATATTAGCATTGCAACGCCACATTGGTCAAGCAAAAAATTAAATAGAGACTTTAAAATTCAATGGAGGGTAACCATTATCACTATAACAGAGCTGGCGACTTTAGAGCTGAACCGGGATCAAAAATATTGTTTTTTTAAAGCCTGTTTCTAACTTTAAGCCAGTTTCTACTTTCTTCCAAACATGTCATAAAATCCATTAGAAATTCGGAAATGACTTGAAACTTGTAGAGCTCTTCATTGGTTGCATAATACCAAGTTACAACCGAAAGGGTAGGCAAACTCGGTCATATATTGAATATATTTAAGTATATGTGGCGGTTAAAGGTGTCATTAAGTAAAACACTATTTAACCAGCTACTTAATTTTATTATATTAATTTACTTACAAGTAAATCCGACTTACAA
>NW_017535808.1:379357-384819 GCF_001853355.1 Bactrocera latifrons | reverse complement strand
ACAATGTTACCAGATGAAAGTAGTTCAGTAGTTACAATATTAGTAATAGTTAGTAAGTGGATCTGTTACAATTTGGAGAGATGTTAATCGCTACAATACTCCCCTTCTTAAAAAATTTTAAATTTTAATAAGAAATTTAAAGTTTATACATTAATTTTGAATATAGGTGTTCTTATCACTAAACTTAACTCCAAAAGAAGTACGTTGAGTTTTTTCGGCTGCTGTGAAGAATTCTAGTTCGTTTACGTCGCTGTCGGCTACGTATACTGGTTTAAGTCTATCCACTGAAATAGAGGTTGGGTTGCCTCTATAGTCTATGACGAAATATTTGTCGTGGCGAGCAATGACTTTGAACGGTCCTTCGTAGGGCGATGAGAATGAAATTTCTATATGATCATTTCGTACCAAAACATGAGAACAGGTGTTTAGGTCCTTAAAATAGAAAATTGATCTCTTTCCGTGTCTTGACATTTCTGCTGGTGCTAAATTTTTGAAATGTTGTTTTAAATTCTGTAATAGTTCGGCAGTGGTTGTTTGATTGTTTGAAGGAGCAATGAATTCTCCAGGCAAACGTATTGGTTCTCCATAAACAAGTTCAGCTGGCGTTGTGCCCATGTCTTCTTTCCATGCTGTTCGAAGGCCAAGTAGTACAACCGGTAGAGCGTCTAGCCAAGTTTCTCGATGGCAAAGGAGTGCAGATTTGAGTTGGCGATGAAAACGTTCGACTAAGCCATTTGATTGCGGATGATATGGAGAAGTCCTCAGATGTTTGATGCCAAGGATCTGCGACAGTGAGTTAAAAAGTTTTGATTCAAATTGTCGTCCTTGATCGGATGTTATTCGTTTTGGTACACCGTACCGGGCGATCCAGTGGACGAGTAGTGCTCGTGCTACCGTATCTGCTGTACCGTTTTCCAAAGGAATTGCTTCTGGAAAACGCGTAAAACGATCGATTATAGTCTATATGTATGTGTTCGAATCGTTGTGAAGGTGATTGAAAAGTGCCGATAGGTGTTGATACGTGTCGTTGAATTTTGTTACGTTGGCAGTCGATGCAAGCTTTTGCCCATGTGCGACAGTCTTTGTTTATCGACGGCCACACAAATCGTTTATTCACTAGCTTTTGAGATGCCTTTATTCCGGGATGTGCCAAGGAATGTAAAGAATCAAATATACGTTTTCTGAGTGAAACTGGGACGTATGGTCGTATAGATCCAGTAGTAATATCACAGTACAGAGCTGTTTCGGTGGTATCTGACTGTATTTTCTGCAGTGAGAGTGATGTTGACGAATTATTGAGTAATTGCTGCAATTCTGTGTCGTTTTGCTGTGCTATTGCTAAACTTTGTGTAGTGACTGGTTCAGAAATCGCGTTGACGCGGGAGAGCGTATCTGCAACGATGTTCTGGTGTCCTGAAATGTGTCTGATATCCGAAGTAAATTGACCAATAAAATCCAAACGACGGAACTGCCAAGGGGAGGCTCGTTCTGTACGTTGGTGAAAAGCGTGCTGTAGCGGCTTGTGGTCTGTAAAGACGATCACGTGACGTCCTTCGAAGATGTGTCGAAAATATTTTACGGCTTCGAATATTGCATGTAGTTCGCGATCATATGTTGATAATTTCTGTATTGATGGCGGAAGCTTTTTACTGAAGAATGCTAATGGTTGCCAAGTGCTGTTGACATGTTGCTGTAGAACAGCGCCTATGCCATGTTCGGAAGCGTCTGTAAAAATTGCCCATTGAGTGTTTGTATCTGGATGTACCAGTAATGTTGTTTGAGCAAGTGCCTGTTTTGCTTTGTTGAAGGATAATTGAAGTTCTTTGGTGCATTCTATTCTTTGGGAATTCTTGACGTTTGCTCCTTCCAGCAGTGAGTTGAGAGGGGCGAGGATTTCGGCCGCTTGTTTGATGAATTTTCTGTAAAAATTTATTGTACCAAGAAATCTTCTTAAACATTTGATAGTAGTAGGAAATACAATACTTAGGATAGCGTTAACCTTATCTTTTAATGGCGTTATGCCGTTCTTGTTGACGGTGTGTCCCAAGAATTTTACCTCGGTTAGACCAAAATTAGATTTTGTTGGATTAATGACTAATCCGTAGTCTTGAAAGCGTTTAAATAACATTTCAAGATGTTGCAAATGATCGCGATCGTTAGCTGAAGCTACCAAAATATCGTCGATATAGACGAATAAGAATGGAAGATCTCGGGTCACTTCATCGATGAACCTTTGAAACGTTTGAGCTGCATTTCTTAGACCAAAGGTCATATAAGGAAACTCAAATAGTCCAAAAGGCGTTATAATGGCCGTTTTAGGAATGTCTTCTGGTGCTACCGGGATTTGGTTAAATGCACGGACCAAATCTATAGTTGAAAAAATGTTTTTACCATGTAATGTTGCGGTAAAGTCCTCAAGGCAGCGTACGGGGTATTTGTCTGGAATTGTGCGAGCATTTAGACTGCGATAGTCTCCACATGGTCGCCATCCTCCAGTGCTTTTCGCTGTTAGGTGCAGTGGCGATGACCATGGACTGTTCGAAGGTCGAGCGATTCCCAGTTTGATCATGTCATCAAACTCGTGACGTGCAGCTTGTAGTTTATCCGGTGGTAAACGGCGTGCTTTGCTGGTCACTGGTGGTCCGTTTGAAGTACGTATGTGGTGGAAAGTGTTGTGTTTCTTCCCCCTTGTTACGCTGTCTGGATTTGTAATCTGCGGAAACTTTCGTAGTAGTTTGTGGTATATTGTATCTTCTTTAATTGATCGGATGGAAATTGTTTTCGTTATTGGACCAATTAAAGCGGGTGATGTTAATCCAGTACGTCCGTCGAGTAGACATCTTCGCTTGAGGTCGACTAATAAGTCAAAGTGACTCAAGAAGTCAGCCCCGATGATTGGTTTCGTAACGTCGGCGATGATAAATTGCCACAAAAAATCACGGCGAAGACCTAGATTAAGAGACAATGACCGTTTTCCGTATGTTTGGATGATGGATCCGTTTGCTGCTTGTAGCGTAGGACCCATTGTTGGTGTTGCATTTTTCGTCCACTCTTTTGGGAAAACCGATAAATCGGAACCTGTGTCCACCAGATATTGGGTACCAGAGGTTCGATCTCTAATGTAAAGACGGTGACAATTTTTTAGAGAATCACTACCCGTCGTTAGTGACTCTCTAGAACGTTTCCCGAAAATGTGCAGCCTGGTTTGCATCGAATAGCGGTTTTACCGTATTTTGAGTGGTAGTAACAAAACCCGTTAGAGCTCAGCCTACGTTGTTGGGACTGGCTACGTGACCTCGGCTTGTTATGCTGTCGTGTATTTGATCTGGATTCCCGCTTGTTAATAACAGCTGATAGTGCTGCTAACTGTTTGGTTAAGTCTGATATTTGTTGTGTGAAGTCTGCACCATTAGTGTTGTTAGTATTTTTGGATACTGATGAAACGTGCATACCTCGTATGATCTCGTGGAGTCTGTCTGCATTAGCCCCTAGATTTTCCAGCGTTGTATTTGTTTGCAATGCTAACATGGCGCGAGTGTGCTCCGGTAAAGCGGACAACCATTTAGCTTTGAGTACATCTTCGTCGACACCTGGAACCAGTGCTTTAAGATGGCGCAGGAGTTGTGATGGTGTACGATCTCCAATCTCCTCACCTTCGAGAAGTTGTTGTAGCTTCGCTTCTTTCGATTTAGAAAAACGGCTAATTAGTGCCATTTTGAGAGCAGTAAAAGGAGCTGATGTTGGAGGATCAACGATGATATCTTCCACTTCTGCCGCATGTCGCGTGGCGAGGATGGAAACCGCGTGGTAAAATTTGTCAAGATCTCTTACCACTCCCAGAATCGTAAACTGTGCTTCGATTTGGGCGATCCACAGCGATGGCTTGTCAGGATTAAACTGTATAGGTCGTATGACGTTAGATGTTGGTTGTAGAGGTTTTCTGTCTTCGGAGTTGTCTTCCGATGATGACTGCTTTATGTTGGTCATCTTTGTACCGAGTTGGTACTGGAATGATGTGACAGGTTTAGTGTTCTATCGCTTAAGCCGCGTGGCGTGATATGGTTGAGTTTGCGCGTGCAACTTCTTTATCGAGATTTAATATCACGTCGGGGTCACCAATGTGGCGGTTAAAGGTGTCATTAAGTAAAACACTATTTAACCAGCTACTTAATTTTATTATATTAATTTACTTACAAGTAAATCCGACTTACAAATATATTATTAATACGAATATAAATGTTTTATGTTGAGCGCGAAAGAACACGTGTGGTCTCGTCCGATGATCAAAAGGAAAAGAACGAATTAGAGAAGCTAATATGAGGTGATCAATATTGTAACGGGATTAAATATTTTAGTTTGCTGAATACAATGTTACCAGATGAAAGTAGTTCAGTAGTTACAATATTAGTAATAGTTAGTAAGTGGATCTGTTACAATTTGGAGAGATGTTAATCGCTACATATACATAATAGAAATTCTCTTATTGATGGCTTATTTTCAAATATGTTGTTGACATTGTTGAGAATTTTTTAAAAATTGTATTTCTTCGACCGTATATTTTTCGAAGATCCTACAGTCTGTGCTAAATATAGTATGCTATTGCTCAGAATATTCCATCGACAGAATGTGTAGAAGACTTAAGCTCACTGGTAACGTCTGATTGAATCTTATCAGTGTGGCTTTAGACCTGACAAACCTACAAACCAGATTTTCATAATATGCCAATTATGGATAAGACTCTTAACAAATAGATCGACACCCAAAACCTTTTTATCCATTTCACAGCCGCTTTCAATAACACTAACAAGAGCTTGCTCTTCGACGAAGGACGTTGCTTTTTTGAAGAACGAATAAAGGAGGCCACATACAACGACAACTCGCAGCAATACATTTTTAAAAGTGAAGAACTTTTTCTATCGTGGAACCAGCATAAAGATAACCAAAAATTTAAGGCTGGAGATCAACTGTAGAATAATAATGCAAGCAAGTGCTACTTTAACGTTGATAGGCGATTGAGAAGCAACGAAGAAAAATGATGCCCTATAATTCTTCCATTTTTCCCTTTCGAAAAAACATGGACGATGGCGAACTGAGATAAAAAATACTTGGAGAATTCGAGAGAATCGTTTTCCGATAAGTGTTTGGTGTTATCCAAGTGAGCAAAGACTATCAAAGAAGATGGAAATACGAAGTATGTGAGCTATACGGCAACATGCATATAATTAAGTAAATGAAAATTCAACGGATGCACAATTAAGACCAGGTATTCGCTTGGAAGAAAAAATTCTTCGATTCGAGGTTCATGGATGGGTGACGGAAGAAAGGGTGTCCACGTATTCAACTGCATAGTGGTTTGTCTGCACTTGGAACATATCGGGTGATTTTTTTGAGGTTAGGATTTTCATGCATTAGTATTTGACAGATCACGTGGGATATCAGACATGGTGTCAAAGAGAAAGATG
>NW_017535808.1:376152-378927 GCF_001853355.1 Bactrocera latifrons | reverse complement strand
TTTTTAAAAAAGTTATCAAGCTCTTAAAAAATCACCCGATACAACTGGTGTAACTAGCGAAGTGTGTTGTGTTCTCGGCTTATACCGAACTATAGTGTCAAAGAAGTAGAAGAAGAAACCTGGTCAGGTGGCGTTGTAGTTTATCCTAAAGTGAAGAACCTTCATTTTATTCATTTCAAGTAAAATCTAACTTTTTTCATTAGATGGCGCCGTTGTCAAGTTAACGTCCTAAAAAAGATTCCTAAAATGTTTGGGAACCGCAAGATTACACCATTAACCCACTAGATACTAATACAAATTGTTTTCAAGGGATATCAAATGTCTTTAGATAGGCGTTTTTGAAATACCTTAAGATCTCTCCATTAGTTATCTCTCCGTAAGTTACCAAAAAAACGTGTTTCAGAATTTCGTTTTTAAGCCATATACGCTCACTTTTTCTACATATTATACAGAATTATATTAATATAGGGCTATCTCGAGAAAATGTATTTGGTATCTCATTAATCTGGATACAATTTCATGTTTTAAATTATACCCCGGAAATAAAGCGTTATAAGGGAAAAATTCTTGAAAACCGTTTGAGAATTTAATATTCGACCCAAGTTAAGTGAAAGAAATTATTGCTAAATCTTGCATACTTTTAGGATTTCATAAAAAATAATTAATACTTTTGTCGCGCAACTATTTCTAAAGAATGCATGGTTATAATTGTTTATTGGAAGAACATATAACTCTAGTATTTAAAAAACCATTGCCTATATATAGGCGCAGAGTAATTCGATTGTTACATTGTTATAAAGAAAGATTTAAGCGGGAATTTTATGCAATAAAAGCAAAGAAATTAATATGAAAGGAAATGTACGATATGACATTAAAGTTTTTACAAAATCAGTAATAATAAAACTTGAGTAACTTCAGGGTCGCATATGAATCAGAATTTTTTCCGTAAAAAATATTTTTCATATCTTTAGGCATGTCTATAAAAACCTATTCTTCAATAAAAAAAAGTGCTACTGACTATGAAAAAGTGCCATCCTATAACTATACCTTCTCATTTATGTGCAAGCTCTCTAGCAAAGGCGAGTCTGAAACCACCAGCACCATCGCTATTGGGCAAAAATAGCCATAGACTTGTAACTCGACAATCGCTTCTATTATTTTTACCAAAACTTTTGGCATTCATTTTGCGATTTGAACTCGATTGGTTTTTCGTTGCATATCCGGCGGCTGAAAAATGTGCGGCCAAGCGGAAATTGCAATGCCGCGTTTCAGAGTTCAAAAGCCGCCAACACATACACACAAGCATGTAAACGACAATTTTTTCTGCACTCGCCACAGCCACAGCTTGTACATCTGTATGGGACTACGTAACGTAACGCTTGACTGCGTTAACTGCGAGATTGCACCGCATATGCAGCCACTATATATGCAACACTGCACAGCACAGCTGTGCTGCTAACTGCCACTCACAGTATGCTGGTGTGGTGAAAGAAATTTGGTTATGCCACACAGTATATTCAGTACGCTCTTGTTTTATAATGAAAACGGTTATTTTTTATTTCGAAAATAGTTTTTAGGCAACTATTAGCAATATCGCTGGTACGTAGCCATCAGAAACCATTATCTAAACGAACTAGTGATGTGGCTGAGTGGTCCGCTGCTCGTTTGTCGGCTGGCCATTTGTGGGCTCACTGATTGTAGGGGAATTTGTAAGAACACCAGATTAAAAGTGGCATTTCTGGCACAATAAAATTCATCCATTACACTATGCAACAACAAAGTGTTATTATTGCAAGCTATGCTGATATAAAGTGCAGTGGTTGGAGTGGACTTCTACAAAAATATCGAATTAATCGGAGGAGTTTGAAGAACGCGCATAAATTTCTAATCAAAATTTGTGAAATGTACACAATAAACCTTTATGAAATCTAAGGCTATTGGGTTACAAGTTTAATGGAAAATTCCTCAATGAGGATAAAATTTTCATATTTCAAAAAACACTCGTTGATAAAAGTATAAGTTCACGTAGAAAATACTGTCGAAAACCAAAAAATTATATGCCATACAAAATTGGAAAAAATAAACAAGAAAATATCTTCGTAAGGTTGCCACCCATTTCGAAAACTAACAAAATAATTAAGTAATGTCCATTAAAATATCGCAAAATTATGATCTACACAAACTTGAAAAAAAAAATAAACTAGAAAATTTCTTTATAAAGTTGCCACCCTCTTCGACAACAAATAAAATAACTAAATAGTCGCCGTTAAAAAAGCACAAAGTTATATTCCATAAAAAATTTAAGAAAAGAAACAAGCAAATTTCTTTATAAGGTTGCCACCCTCTTCGAAAACCAATAAATACTAATAAAATAATTGAATAATTGCCATACACCATATATTTTTTGTATGAGAGCATTGAAGTAGATAAATAAAATATTTAATTTATTTTAGAAACGTTTATATTGCGTAAAAAGTAGGGTTGCCAACTACTGTTTATATATAGCCCTTTAAATTTTTATATGTATGCATGTACATATATTTTTCTCAAAGAACCGAGGGGAGCATAGGAAATCAGAAAGCAATAAAAGCAAAAATTCAGGTTTGCCAAACCACTTTTGAGATATGTTTTTGTAATTTTAGAGAATAGGAAGAATACACCTATGATTTCTAAGAAAATTAATTATTTTATTAAGAGATTTTAGTTTTTAGAAACGGTTTTGGTGGTATCAATAAAAATTTTAAAAATTTCAAAATATTTTTCTAATTAAAAAAA
>NW_017535808.1:340096-375909 GCF_001853355.1 Bactrocera latifrons | reverse complement strand
TTAAGGTAAACTGGTTAATCGTACTCAAAATTTTGCACATGAAATATAATAAAAAAAATTTTCACAGCTCTCCCTTCTTAAATTTTTCTCTACTCCCAACAATTTGAAATTTAAAACATTGCTGCGTTGAAAGGTGCCATACAAGTTTAAGCTCGCGGGCGTTATACTCACACTTGCGTTTTATAGAAAGTACCTTTCTTAACTACACTTAAGAACATAATGTTGCTGTTGGCAGATTTATGTCTGCTCATAATAGCTATTGACACAAGCGAAGTATTTCGGCAAATAACGAGCCAAAGTATGTTGAAAACAACCGCAAAACAAATAAAGCGGCAAAAGGCCTAGCTAAGAAGCGCACAAGCGAACACATGTGTGTATATGTATGGATGTGTGTTGATGTGATGATGCATGCATGGAGCTTAACTCTGTAAGTGCGTGTACTTAGCAAAAATGCGTGCGTAAAAACTTTAAGTACGCAACCGAACAGTGGACGGAGCAAATACGAGCGTTTTAACGACACGCACAGCTGAGGCGAGGTGCATATGCATGTATGTGTGAGTGTATAACTTTAGGTGTTTGCCATACGCACTGTAAGCATGTTTTATACTGCTTGCTATCACTTAATTTTTTAATTTTATTTATTGTTTTTGTTCTTACTTTTTACGACGCTTGTTTATTTATTTTACTTTATTATTGTATTTGCGCGAAAATTGCATGGCCTCTGTCAGCAGCTGTACTATATTGTGACTAGCTGCCTGTCAGCCCATGCTTGGCTGCTGTCTGCATGCTCATAACGGCACAAGTGTGACAAAATTTCGCTTATTTGCATACATTTGGGCACCAATGCAAATAACACTAAAATACACATGCGAAAAAGTGAAAAATAAAACAACAAAATATATACAAGCGGCAAACACACTTGCGAGAACTCACACATACTCACACTCACACAGCATAGCATGTGAAAGAAAATCGTGCAAAAATGTGTCGCGTTTACTTGTAGGCTAAGCTGGCCGCAAGGCTCCTTCGCGCTTGCCAAACAAGTCAGCCGTAAATGGCTTTTTCATTAAATACTTTGCATACTTTTAGGCGCACTTTTGAAATTTGTTTATTTTAGCATACATATGAGTGCTTGGCGTGTGCACATTTTGTTTATTTGCATTTTATTGCGATTTGCTTTATTTACTCAAAGTGTGCATGTATCTGACTGTGTGCTGGTAGGTATGGCGTCGTATGCATATTATTTCTGCTCTTTATATACATCGATCGGCGCGTTGCTGTTTTTGTGGGACTATTCTATTGAAGCTGATTGCTTTTTTAAATATGCAATGCAATTTTCCCATGCTTTCACAACTTAATAAAAAGATTCGACATTTTTAAATAAAAATTTGAATAAAAATTTCCAGCTTTATACATATTTTTGATTGCATATATATTATTTTCTTGGCGCTCCTTAAAGAAAAAATGTGCTTTGGCCTCTAAAATGGAATTGGAGAGTATAAAACGCTCGCCTTAAGAATGAAAGAATACTCAAAGAGACTGGAACAAGTGTGAAATTTTATGATCAGCGGAAGTAAGCAAAGGTCAAAAGCGTAAAACGTATATAAATTGTTTATATAGCTACTCTATAAATCATTTATATATGTTTTACACTCTTGTCCATCGTTTTCTGGACTTTCCATATGTTAAGTGCAATTTCTTCTTTTTTTCAATGTCTTAGGGTACTTTAAAAAAAAAAAAAAAATACATTTTACGCTTTAAAATATTTATTATTTATTGAACAGCTTAGCTTAGAGGCTCTCCTCTTTATGATTTCACTCTGAACTATCTATATATATATATATATAAGTATATAAGAATAGGATATACATATCTGTCAGCCCTTAAAGTTATAAGACATTTCGGTATATTCCAAAAATATTTTATTGGTTTGGTAATGCGCCCTAAAGGATGTTAAAAGTAACTGAAGCTAGTGCTTTTAATTTGCTGTGACTTAACTTTTGATCAGGCAGAGCCGGATGGATGATCGCTTTGGCAAGCAATATAATAATTATTATTATTTAATATAATTTTTATGAAATTATTAATCCGAACACTGTCAAAAAAAAAAAATTGTTGAAACGAAATTTTTGCTATGCAAAGTTCTCAAAGCGAAGGACAGTCGATATATGCAGTGTAACAGTTTTGTAAGTGGATAAATAACAAAAAAATATTTTGGGCAGAGTTGCCATCTGTTTAACTTTTCCAATTAAAAACTGTGCTAAAATAAAGAATATGAAACAATAAAGAATTATCAAATTAGCGAGTTTGAAAAATTAAAGTGGAAAATATTTTTGAGTAGGGTTGCCTACTGTTTAAAAAATAAAAAATTAACGGTGTTAAAACAAACAGTAGTACGTTAATATATATAGGTACATAAGCATCAAATTAATGAGTTTAAAGCATTAATACAGTGCATATTTTTGAGTAGAGTTGCCATGTCTTTAAAAAATTAAACAAACAATACAATTAAAGAGCTTTCCGCGTTGTAAAAAATAAAAGTTGGTAGGGTTACCAGTTACTTAGAAAATTATAACTACGTCGAAATTAAAAAAACCTCAAAATAATTTTGTATAAATTTAAATAGTTTTCCGCTTTAAATCGTAATGCAACTAAATAACAGTGAAAAAATACAAACACTTCATTATAATTAGGTATAAAATTGAAGAGCTCCAAACTTGTTTCGTTAATATAATTAATAAGTTTAAAGCACTAAGGCAGTAAATATTTTCTGAGTAGGATTGCCATCTGTTTAAAAAATTCCAAAAAATATTTACGATGCAATAAAAATATGACATACTTGAGTATAAAACTGAATTGCTTTCACCTTCATAAATTAAAAAAAATTGGATAGCGTTACCACCTGCTTAAAAATTGAAGTAATTATTAAAACTGTGCTAAAATTAATAGCTTTCAGCCTTTTTTAGAAAATATTTCTTGGTAGGGTTGCTAGCTGTTTAAAAAATAGCAATTATATAACTGTGAGTAGGTAAAAATAATTTTTTTATAATTTTTTTAATTTTACCAATAATACTATTTTTGGGTAGGGTTACCACCTTTTAGAATTTTACAATTAAATAGCGACGAAAAAGTTTATAAAAGCATAATTAAATTCCTTACTAAGCTTTACAATGAAAAATATTTTTGGTAGAGTTGCCAGCTGTTAAATTTTTTCTCCTATACTGATAGAAATTTTTAAAAGTGTGATATTAATGTACAGTTTAAGTCTAATAAATATTTTTATAGAATATTATATTTCTTAGCACAGTTGCCAACTATGTGAAGAACTAAATTGAAATAAAAATAATGAAATAAATCTAATAATATAACAATAGTAATAAATGAAACTTTTGATTTTCAGATATATATGACAAAGTGAAAGTGAAAAGATCTTAATTAAAAAAGATTCTCCTGTTTTATTAATAAATTCTTACGAACGAACGACGAAATCTTTYACTTCTAGCATCTGAGGTTTCGCGTTTGCCATTTTCACTTTCATTTTTATTTGTTTTTTATTTTTCCAGAACATTTGTGAATCCCTCTCCCTACAGGGTATATTCTTGTACACTAAAGAGTACTTTCGCCATATTTCACGTTTATTTCACGACCACGAATTTCAACCGCTACTAAACATTTCAAAGAATTAAACCACAAGTAATCACATATACGCTTATTTACCTAACGGTAAATTTATGTGAAGTAAGTAGTAGTATTTCGTAATAAAATTGCACAACTACTTACCTTTAAAGGTATTAAATCTAATGGAATTGAAATTAATGAAATTAGAACTAAGTGGTTCGAAAAAAAATTAACAAAAAGTGGAGGAAAATATTTACTCAGACACGATTGGGTGGGGATTGGGGAGGGATTATATATAATAAAATAAGAATATATAAAGGCACAGAAAGGTAGAAATGAGTATGAGAAAGGGTAAAGCATATAAGGAAAGATATACATATGTGTGCTATATATAAAAGAAGTAAAGCAGTGAAAGGTGTCAGAGAAGCATGTGAATTAAATTCGTTGAAATAAATAAAGATGGAGGCAAAGAAGTAGTAAAAGGGTGCACAACAGCCAAATAGAGGAAAAGTAGAGCTACGCAAGGAAGCATGAAGGTGTCAATGCAGCAATACGTTCAGTATTTCAACCGAATGATGTTAGTGTGCTACAAGATGCACGCGATAACTGAGTGTGAAAGTAGTAAAAGGTGAAAGCGTGTTTGAGAAGTGGCAACAACCGAAACTAATGAAAGTGTGCTACGCGCTGACATAAACTAACAGTGCTTAGAAAGCAGTGTAAACATAAACAGTGGTTTACATATACAAATATTTATGCATTTGTACATGTGTATAGTATGTGTGGTCTATATACAAGTGTATAGTATATATAGCTAACGGCAAACAAAAGGCGAACGCGCTGAAAAGCCAACTGTCCACACTGTTAACGACACACAGCAAACGTACGAGCAGTTTGCCAACCCAAACTAGACACTTACACAGACACACGTAGTAGTGTTGGAGCAAGACTAACTCACGCCACGTACGCCTTGGCGTATACGTAATTATCTAAGTCAAGCCTCAGCTTAACAGCAACACCTTAGGCCACAAAGCAACCGCACTCGTGCGCTGCCATTTAGATATGTATGTAGTGAACGGGCGTTGAGGTATAATAAAATAGATAAACCTAAGCACGCACACACACAAACCTGTAAACACACAAAAAAATAAACACGCGCATAGATACAGCCAACGAAGTGTGGCAAGAATGGCAAAATCATAGCAATCGTAATACAAGTGAGCATGTGTGTGTCTCGCTGCGTTTGTGACTGTAGGCGAGGTAGCTCAAATGTATAGCAGACGTTGTGGCGACTAAGACAAAAGGCAAATAAACACACATGTAGGTAAACAAGCAAAGCAAGAGCGCAACAAAAACGAAAAAATGCGCGAATTGCGGCTTAAAGCCTTGGGAAAGGAGGCGTCTGAAAAAGTGTAGCAAAAACTAAGCCAAAAAAAACGTACTTTTTGTTGTCGTACAGCAGCGCGTTAGCAAACGAGTTTGAATTTTCGTTACAAGTGCAAAGGCAACACTGGAAATAAGCGCGCTGCCGCAGCTGTCTGTTTACCCGACTTGATTACCAAAAATGCGCTACATTGTCTATGCGCGCTCGCACATATATGCAGCCGGTGAGGCGGTTGCAGGCCACACAACGCTTTTGCGGTAAATATGCATTGCGTGCTTTTAGGCATAACACCGTTGTTTTTGTCGGCGCCAACACATTGCCGTGCTGCGCTTTTGTTACACTTGCGGCTGCTAAGTAAGCCTCTGTCTGTTTGCTTTTGTTTGTACGGCTATCTAGGCGCTGTTGCACGCTGCTTAGCGTAAATCCTACAACTGTATAATGTAGCATACTTTTTTGCGCACAGCTCTTTCCTGTAACAGCTTACACACTTTCTATCTTGCTTCACTTTTTCTTTGCATTTGCTTTACTGCCTGGCAGCCTTTCATTTTAATTTGTGCTCTGTTCTCACTTCGTTTTGCTTTATTTTCCTGGGCGGCCATGCGTTATTAAATTAGTGCATACTTTAAGGCGTGCAAATGCGAAATTAGTGTTGGAGTTTTATTTAGTGCTGTGCACTAATTTTGTGTGCAATGGATAATGAAGGGCGTGGTTGTGGAAGAACGCATAGCAATTAAGATTTGTGTGTGGGGAAAGCTTAATTTTTTGGTTAATAGTTGCTGAAGTGCATTTAAAGACACTTTATGTGAAATAATATGGCAGATACTGATGTTTCAAGTAAAGAGAGACTTCAAGTTCTTAACTAGAGCATTATTTTGTTTTGAAAATACTGTATTAAATTTTTTTGAGGTCAAGAGTTCTAATTATTTAAGAGAAGAATATTTTGATCGATTTGCCTTGTCCTCTTTTGATTCAAATTTGATTTTGAGGAAGAAATAAGCTTATTAATAAAGTTAAATACATGTCGAATGGGTATTTAAATGGTATTTATTTCAAACTAATAGCGCTTGTGGAAGCAGGTAGCCTCTATACCCGAAAGTAGTAGCTATTTCAGGTATAGATTTACCTTGTATACTTTAGAAATAAGCTTATTAATAAAAATAAATAGATTTTTAAAGCTCTATGAATGATAATTACATTAAATCTGGCTTTTTAAATGATATTTAATCCAAATAACCGCGCTTGATGGAAGCAGGTATATACTATACCTTATACCCGAAATAGCTACTACCTTCGGGTATAGAGATTGCCAGTTATTAAAAGGAAACACATTACTTCAAGACATTTATTATTGATATATGCATATATATACGTTGTAAAGCTTTCCAAATGAATTTTTCTATGGCCAGCTGAGAGCGCATGAATAAGAAGGCATTTCCTGTACCCAAAACTAGCAGCTGTAGTAGTGTGTTGATATGAGATTAATTGCAAAACTGGTGTCTGGGAGTTGCAAATAAGCATAAATAGCTTGTTAAAGATACATCTCCAAAGCTTCATTAATAATAAATGTATTAAATACGGATTTTTAAATAATTTTGTTCACCTATACAAAAGCATCTAATAGAAGCAGTTGGTTTATTAACGTTATATTATAGGAAATTTTACAAGAAAAATATATTTTGAAAGCTTTATAAAGGACAAAGATTCATATTTCAGATTTTCATGTGATTATTTTATAAAACTATAGTAGATAAGAGTAAAAGAATGTTTTTTTAATTCGAAGCAGAAGATAATAAATTTTATGTTATACACTTCAATTCGAAACTGGAGCCTGCAACGTGTTTAAAAAATTGTGTATTCAATAAAACTGCATATTCACATAAGTGTAAGCATAAAATACAGGTTAATTACTTGCCACAATGAACTCGAAAGAGCTTATTTTCATTGGCACTTTGTTGTTGTTTCTTTTATCTTAGCGCATATTTTCACATATCTTTCTATACAACACAACATCCACACTCAAAAAAGTCGACACAATTTATCTTAATGAAATATTTTGCCCACCAAAAGTTCAGTATGCGGCTTTGGTCATCCCAGGCGTATACGCAACATTGTTGTACGTCAATGCTTGACAAAAGTTTAGTCAACAAATTTCGGCCATTGGCTACATGTATACATTTCCTACTCATTATTGAGGAATATGAATGCCGAATACACAGACACATACATATATATGCCACACAAACATACAAATGCCACATGCATTGAGCGCACTATCATCCCTTACAAGTGTTGCTTCCTCACTGCCCTTCAGCTATGCCATTAAATGCTTTTGTCGTAATTCAAAAAATTAATTAAAATCTTGTCATGTTGCATTTGCTCTGCGTACTATGCGACTGACTGCCGCATTTAATAGCCTAATGAGTAGCATAAATCTGCAGGAATTCTTAATTAGCAGCGGCTCACTTTCAGCGCGTGGTGATTTTTTTCTTCGCTAAACAAGCTGTGCATTTTATGTATTCGCTGACCAAAACAAAGCAGGCAATGTAGCGGAAAAAGAAAATGGAAAATTTTGTAGGGAGAAAATTTCTTGTATGAACTTAAATGTTGCCGAAAAAATTACATTCTTTGCTAATCTGCAATATAGCAGAAAATTATTGTTTTCGCTAAATATTGCTGCTTTGTTAGTTGTTAGTTGTTCTTTATCGTTTTGGTGGTTATTTAGTTTTTTTTGGGTATTTTTGTTAGATCATCTTTATTGGTTTTGTTGTTATTTAGTTTTTTTTCCGTTTTTGTTAGATCTTCTTTTTATTTAGTTTTTTTTTTTCCTTTTTGTTACTTTATTTTTCATTCAATTTGTGTTTCAATTTCACTTTTCATATACGCTTTTCTACTTTTCACTTACAAAGCTTTGTTTTTGCAGCAAAGTAGCATCAAATAAATTCTTTTGTTTCATCGCTTTGTTTTTTTGTTCGTCTTTTGCTTTATGTTGCCATTTTAACGTGCAACAATGTAGCTATTTTTATGCTTTTTAGTTCATGTAGTCAGCGGAAATCTTTTTAAAGATATAATTTTATTGTAAACTTTTCTTAATGCTTTTTGTTTTCACTTTACTGCCATTTTCGCCTTTGCCATCTGTCATATTCTTGTAATAAATGTATGTATATTTATATTTCTATATATATGTAGTAATTAGTTTGGTTGACTGTTTAAATTGTGATGATTTAATTTGTTAAGATCTGCTTTTTGTTTCCTATTGTGTTTTTGTGTACAGTGGCTTCGTTTAGAATAAAAAGTGGTAAAAACAAAATAAAAAAAAGATAACATATTGGTAGATGTATATACATAAGTATATACTTTCTGACTGTGGTTCCTATCAGTTATCGAAGTCCCACCATGGTTGCAAAATAAACGTTTAAGATGACTGCTTCAAAGAGAGGAGATATAGACCTTGGTATACCAAAGCAAACATTGGAAGATAAGATCAATTTGACCTTAATAGCTTTTACCGAGACTCAATATAATACATGTGCTCGTACATAATACAATTTTAGGCTTTAGAAAGTACGTAATACGCACCCCTCTTATTTTTTATCATTACCTCACAAATATATCTAGAAGGTCGTGTGTTTCAGAGAAATTTTTTCCACCGACTTTGAAACAGAATTTCAAGAAAAATATGTTTAAAGTTTTGGGAGCTTTAATCGGTAAGTTAAAAAATTTACATCTCCTAAAAGTATTTGCCGAATCAAATTCAAAATTTCCGAGTATATGTATTCTTGAAGATATTTACACTCGATGAACTTTAAAAAAGAAAAATCCATTTTTAGAAATTCACACTGGATATAAACTGCAAATATGATTATAGATTACAGAGATCTAATAAGAGGTTACAGACAGTATCCATACCACAAGTTTCGTTCTTAGCTCCAAACCTAATACTCGCCACAATCTAATGTCAGCACCTTTTCATACAAAAGAGTTAGCTGAGACGCATACCACAAATAAGTACACAACCTGATGAGCCTGAATATGGTATTTTCCAGACTAGAATATAAATTAAAAATAAAGCCAGATGGTAAAATTATTGTTTTCTACTATGCATTTCAGCGAAAAGATAAACTTAATGAAAAACTAAAGTTTCAATAAAGCCACTAACTAAAGTAGAGAGGACACCATCTTTTTTTTTTTTAAATATAGCATTGAAAAATATGAAACAATTTCGTAGAATCTACTTTTATTATTCATGGTCATAAAAAAAGCTTAGAAATACTAAATTTCGGGGCAAGAGCCCTTGAAGTAATATTCTCCTAGCAACTAGGATGCAAAATAGAGAAACAGTACAAAACATTCTCGCTAATGCTATGCTATACTCTTGCTCACGTAGTTATTTTTTTTTTTGTTCGGTTAGATTTAAAGAATGATACGCTTGTTATTATGAATCAAGCTTTTTTTTTGGATTTATTATTTATTAAAGCAATACTTGTCGAATGTACTTCCGAGCTCGAGCTATCTAAGAAATGTATGTGTACATATTTTGTAAATATTTTTTCGAAAAAAAAAAACAATAGAAAAGAATAATAAAATTCAAGAAATATATGTGAAGAACAATGTAGAATTAAAAAATCGGTAAAGCTTCATATATTAAATGTCAAAAATATTTCACAAAGTAGAAAAGTTTCCATTTTTGCTAAAAAACTATTATATGAAAATGTGACATTTCGAATTCGAAAGACAACTTTTGTATCTTTGACATATCTCTGTTAAAGAAATTGTTAAGAAATAAAGTGGTAATAAAACCTCGATACTTTACATATACAAGAGACCTTTAAAGACACTTGTACACTATTTTTAAATAACATCATTTCATATAACACTTTTCCCCAAATTACTCTTTAATGTCATTCGAATACACTTATTTCACACTTGCGCTAATTTCATTTTCTTTCAAGCACAACTTTATAATTTTTTTTCTTTTTCTGAAAGTTTGCCTTTCGTTCTTTTTTATGCTTGCTACTTCTACTCTTTTCTATTTTTTTTTAGCGATCCCTCTTGCTTTGTAGCCGTAGCAGTATTTAATATGAATTTGATTTCCCCTGTGTGCGATGGATACATCAAATTCACATTTGTTCGACAGATGAAAGTGCGCAAATACATATAAGCACATGTGGATGTGTCTATCCTATACAGATATAATATATGCTTACTACATACGTACATACATATGTATATGGGGTTTGCAAGCTTCTTAAAAACTGTTTTAAATACGCAGATGCCAATACCAAGCGTAGAGTAATCAAGTAAACATGCGAGTTTTCATTAATATATTATATATTACTCTCAACTGATTGATAAGTTAATGTCGATTTTGGACTTCGGTAAATGAAAATTTACTTATTTGGTCCATATATGAATATAGCCTTTCTTTTAGCTCAGGGTTGATCTGGGTTGAATATATGTATAGAAACCAAAAAACACCCATTGAACTTGGAGCACACATGGGATCTGTAGAAAATTTTTTAAATCTGAAGGGAGCAGCTAATATATTTGCCACTAAACGGACATTGCTTTGGTAGCTACATAAAATAGTCCTAAATAAATTTTTTAGGAATGTTAACTAAATGCCTGAGATGCATAAAAGTCCAGTTCAGTTTCTGTTACGTCAACCATACTATCATGAGAACAGAATTATTCGACTTATGAAAATTTTGAATCCATATGGCCTAGTGTAAAGACAAGAAGTAGTCTTCAAAGGTCTCGTTTCCATAAAAGTCTAGGTCCGTTTCGGTTATATCGCTCAGGCTGTCGTATGAATGAAACTATCCGATTTATTAGTTTGTGGTTCAGTATTAACTTAGTGCTTAACTTTCAGTTCAGTAATATATTCAATGAAGTAACTAAAGGTACAAAAGTGAGGTTCAAAAGAAGTCAGTCTGTTAAGTTTAGCAAACTGAGTACCTTGCAAAAAAGTTGTAATAAAAAACTGCGGTTTCACTTTGCGAGCTCTAATGTTAATTTTCGACCGCGCGATGCAGTCTATTAAGCTTCTTCTAATATATTATATTACTCTAAGCAACTCCTTCGCTCTTATCTACCACTAACAAGGGAATACATAAAGGTTGTATTCTATAAAGCAGAATGAACCGAAGCAACGAGTCAGTTGAACTATTACGCGAAGCTTATCGTCAAGGCTTATGCCACTGAAATTTAATTTTGTTAATACACTTTGTTGTCTTATGACGCAAGAAAGACTTTAAGTCGGCTAAATTGTCAATTAACCTTTATAGTTCGAGATTATGATGTGTATGTATATATATCACCATTTTGAATTGTTTTTGGTTCACTGGTATATTCTATTTCGGTATACATGTATGCTAGCACTTTTTGCTGCGCATAATTTTCCTTTTTACCAACACATGATTCAACAGCACTGGGAAAAATACGCTAGAAATATCGGGTTAAAAATACTCAAGAGACTGTGAGACATACATACATATAAACAGCACATGAATACCGTAGTCATATACAAATATTTGTTATTTTTTCCACTACAAATTGCCTGCTTTATTGAATGTTATTCTTGAAAGTGCGTACATAGGGGAGTCTGCATTGTCTATAATAAGTTGCATTGTCAATTAAGGGTTAAGATATATTTCAATAAGGAAAAAATTCTGTGAGAAATAGTTTTTATGGAATTCGTTGAAATCAGTACGAAGTGAAAAGCAGCCAATTAAAAAATATTATACTGCAATAATTTTAATCTAACTTTAATTACGGTGGGTCATACTGACCCCAACTGAAAGTCATATAATAATATTGTTACAATTAGTGCTTTATTTCTTACATATACATAATTAATTTTTTAGCGCTGGAAGTTGAAAATAAAATAAATATATAATGACGGAGTTTGATGTAGTTTATGGTCAATTGATATGGCTGGCAGAACATTTAAGGGTTAAAGCAAAATTTGAATAGGAAAAATCACATGCTTAGTGGGTTATGTGCTAAAAATTGTTTGTAAAATTGCTTGAATATAAGAAATAATTTCAAACTTGGGTCTTATATAAAATTACTCATATTTACTTTAACCCTTTAGCGGTAACCAATAATATTACTTATTTTTTACGCAGTGAAAATGAGATTTTGGTTATATATAATTATGCTATATTATTATTTTACTATTCTTTGCAGTTATCGTCTATATTCATCCCTTTGAATGTGAGCGTAGTTAAGGGTTAAAAAGTCAGAAGTATAAAACAGAAAATATTTATTGCAAATTTCTTTTATAGAAATAAAGTTTGACATATATTTTATAACTTTCATTTGAGAAATTATTTCAAAATCGTAATATTTTCAATATTTTTAATCCGTCGGTCATGGCAAAGGGTCGAATTGACCTATTCTTTATATACTTATATTTACTGTTTACTTTCTGATGGTTATCTTTTGAATTCAAGTAGAATAATTTTTTTATGTACTTAGATGTATCTTTAACCCGTCGATAGTGACAATGGGTTGAATTTACCTGCCAGGTCTTACATAAAAATATCTGAAACTTACCAAAAAAATCTAAACGTGTTTTTAGTACTGAAGGATACTCATGGAAATTATGTTCAATTATTATGAAAACTAGGTTTGTAAGGGTTAAGACTGAATTAAAAACATTCGAAAGACAGGAAGACTATTTCTGTAATAACAAATCATAGAGAATATCTTAGAAAATGGAATTAGAGCAAAAAAATGCTTGAACAAATATCCTTTGCTTCGGACTAACCTTAGATAAGTTTAATCTGTTAACAGTGAGAATGGGTCTTATGAACCCGATACCTAATTATATTTATTATTGTTTTTAGTTGTATTAGATATTTTTATAGAAAGGGCTTCTTGTTATATTATTTTGTGTTATTACAAATAGGTTGTAATTAATTGTTCTATAAAATAGTATGGTAAGGGTTGCGAAAATGTTTAAATTATTTTTGGATTTCGATGCATTGCAAGATGGTAATCTATATTTTTTAGATGAATAAGACATTTTTAAGGGAAGGTTTTCTTGTAATATTTATTTTCTCAAGTAGGTTGTAAATATTGGTTCTACAAATAGAGATGTTAAGGGTTAAGAGCCAATTTAATAAAAATTTTAAATTATATTTGGATTAAGATGCATTGAAAGATCTTGAGTTGTAAATAGCGCTTAAAATTAACTTTTAAAACCTTTGCATTTGCTTCTATTCACTCATTGTGGGAACCTTAACCCGCCAGTGATGACAATGGATAATATTTGATATGTTTATATGTAATAAAAAAAATCCAAATATTTAATAAAGTGAATTTGTAATTATTAAATAAAATACTGAAATCAAAATTAATTTTTAATTAAATTAAAAAAAAATAAATTTTAAATTAAATTAAAAAAAATAATTTTTAATTTTAATTTAATTAATTTAAATACACTTTCCGAAAAAAATTAAGTTTAATAACTCGTAGAAGAAAGTGAATAAAAAGTAAAAATATTTACAAATCTGAATTCATTGTTATGAAATTACTAGTATTATAAAAATAATGGAAATAAAACAAATAATTTAATTTTAATTTAATTTATGTACTTTTTTAATCCAATTGAAATTTTCCGTGATTACAAATAACAAGTTCTGCATATTAATATTTTGAAACTTTATACAAAAATTTTAGTTCCTTTACTTTTCTCAGTGAATATGAGTGCACAATACACATACAGAAACGCAAAGAAAAGCAATTTCTTATTTTTAATTCAATAATTATGTGCAACGTCCTCTTGCAGCAGTATTATATCCGTCAGCCAGCACAGAATTTTACTTTGTATTCTACTCACTTTTCATGTGTGCAGCTTTCATTTCATTTATTAGTATTTTCTTAACTAAAATTCCTCAGCAATTATTTCTGTTTCGCTTTTTGCTCTTTCTATTGCAACACGCATTCATCGCTTGTAATTAAATACCAAGAAATAATTCCACTTATTTATTTGTTTTTGTGCATTTCACTTGACCTTACTGGCGTACAACTCCCCTCCCCACTCAATGTCTCGGCTGTCGGACACAGCGCCGCTGCTTGTGTGAAGCGCACGTAGCATTTAAGCCGAGTATTTGCTTGCTTGTCTCTTTGTTTGTTTGTTTGTATGTCTACGTGCGCTTGCAATTGGACAAAGAACAAAAATAGTTGGACATTTATCAGCCATATCAACATCCACTATCAGCGACGCCATCACTCGGCAACAACACTTGACCACACCAAGAACAATCAGCACTGCCAACACCACTAGAGATAACAGTGCTAGCACTAAGTCATACACATACATATATATGTATATATACCCACACAAAAGTGTACATACATACATGTGCTCATATGAACATTAGTTCCATCTCACTACTTCTTCCACCACTATTGCGATTGTCGTCATTAATATCCTTGGTAAATCATAGTTTTTGCTCACGCTTCTCCGCTTTCTTTTGCGCTTTGCTTGCCATCATCTATTGTTGTTTAATTATTTCATGTGTTTGTCAGTTGTAATAGAAATCAAATGAAAGCTTGTAGCTCAACGGAGCAAAGGAAACACATAACAATGTAATGAAAGTTTGGGAGAGTGTATATGTGTGTGCATGATATATGTGCGAGTGTGAGTGCTGGTGAGTACTCAGGGTCTTTAGTAGAATTTCGTGGTCGCAAAGCGTAAATATTGCTAATATACAATGACAATTTGTTGTTGGCATGGTTGAAGGATGTGTTGAAAGCAATCCATTCTTTTCGGTACAAAAACACAGTAAAAAGAATGGTGCTTTATCTTTTTATTTCAACGAGAAAAAGTTTTCATTCATACAAATAGGATATCCAGTAGATCTTAGTTAAATAAAAAACCTTGAGAAAACTGATGAGATGTGAGCTTTAGAGCTATTTATGGGCCGTCATTAGTAGTTATGTGTTAAAAAAATGAGCTTTGGGGCTGATCAATGTTGAGTGTGGGTGAAATGAGAGCTTTGTAGTGTTTTAAGGGGTCTCTATATTACGTATGCGTTAGAAAAATGGGCTCTAAGGTTGGTTAATGGTTATTGTGGACGTAGATTATGTTCTCAAATGAAAATATATTCTAGAGCTTTGGTGAAAGTTTTCTTTCATTAAAGTGCTAAATGCTCCAGATCAACTTCTATTTTAAGATTTTCGTTTTTGTTGATTTTACTGTAGAGTATAGCTGGACCTTTTTAGGAAAGTTCAAAATGTTGAAAAAAAAAAATTCGAGAGCTTTTACTAGCTTATAATATAGGTATAAAAAGAGCTTTTGCTTACGGACTAGATATTTTGTGAACGTTCTCTTTCATTAATGTCGTAAATGATGTACATTAGCTTCAAAATCTATATTAATGTTGGCGTCTTTTAAAGATTTGAATGCAAAGTATAGCTAGAAATAGAGCTTTTTGAGTAAACTTCGAAATATTGAAAAACAAAATTCTAGAGCTTTTATCAGCAGCTTATAATACAGATGTTTGCTTATGAACTTCTAGAGCTTTTGTGAAAGTTCACGTCTTAAGGTTTTTAATGTAGATATTAGATAGAAATACAGCTACCTGTTAATGTTCGCAATGTCAAAAAAAAAAAAAAAATATATCTGCAGGCTTTACCAAGTTTCCCATGCCGTAATGTAATCACTTTACCATATCCTATGGCTGGAAGAAGAGTTTTCACCAGGCTACAAAAGAGCTTGAGAGTTTTTATGAAAGCTAGAGCTTTCTATTAAAGTTGACAATGTTGAACCAAATTTTATAGATCTTTTACTAAGATCCCTATTTCGTAAGGTGATCAATTTTCACTAAGCCACGAAAGAGCTTTAGAGCTTTTAATAAGGTTTTAATCTCAATGCAGAGTTCGTTTGAAAATTGAACTCTTATTAAGCTTCATAGTGTAGCGTAAGAGCTTTATGAGAATTTTTAAGACCCACAATTATTAAAGCTTTCATAGTAAATTAATATGTTAAAAAATAACTTTTATCAAATTTCATAAATTTGACTTTTAATAATTTCATCACAATATTTATAGGACAGCTGATCGGTTAAAAAAATCTGAGAGTTATGAACCATTGAAAAACATGCTTTAGAGCTTTTGTTAAAGCTTTCAATGTATTTATACTGTATTAACTAAGGCTAAAGAACTGTAAGCTCATGTAGAAAAAAAGCTTTCGAGCTTTAATTTCGAATTCTAATTTAATATAAGATCTGCTCAATATTATTAATATTAAGCTAACTTAAGAGAGAAAAAGAACTTTGGTATGTGTACACATCGTTTTTTTTTTTAATCTTTTTTAATTTTTCGATTTGAAAGCTCTTTGTAAGAGAATGCGATTTGTCAATCTCAGAAAATGCAACACCTTCACGATAATTTGATGAATAAAACCAAGCTGCAGCCACCCACAGCTACTATGTAGCACTTATCAGTTGATTATCTGTTATCCCTCGATGTCCTTGTGGCTTAAAAATGGCTTTAAGCTAGTTTTATTTGCGGAGAAGTTTAACTCTTGGGCTTTACGTAGTCCTGCAATACTTCCACACAGCAAAAATGTCAACAATTGTTCAAAATACAGTATATATACATATAAATCTGCATACTTGTGCCCATTGAACATTATTTGTATTTTCATGCGCAAGAGTACAATCAATTTCGCCTTGTTCCCATTTACGTACAGTTATGGTTTGCTTTATTTATAATATATATTTGTAATACCCAGAAGAAAACTTTGGTGACTTTGTAAAGTATATATGACGAGTGAGTCGGTTTAACCATGTTCGTCTGTCTCTGTGAATAAGCGAATTAATCCCACAGTTTTTTAAATATCAAACTGAAATTTGGCACACTACCTTGTCTCCCCAAAACCTTGCTAATTGCTGTTATCGGACCACTAAATCATATAGCTGTCATATAAACTGACCGATCAAAATCAAATCCTTGTTTGGGAAACTTTTTTAATTGACAAGATATGTTCACGAACTTTGGTATAAATTATTACCGTAGATGAGGCTACTACCTCCAAGAAAACTATTCAGATCGGAGCACTATAGCATATAGCTGCCGTACAAACTGATCGTTGAAAATTAAGTCCTTGTTTAGAAAACTCTTTTATTTGGTAAGATATTCACACCATCTTTCGCACAGATTATTATCCAAAATATTGCTACAATCTGTGTATATATTGTTTAAATCGGTTCACTATAGCATGTAGCTGACATACATACTGATCAAACAAAATTAAGCGCTTGTATGAAAAACTTTTTACTTGGCAAGATATCCACACGAAATTTGGCATAGTTTATTATCCAAGTCATTGCTACATGATGCGTATATAATGCAAATCGGATCACTATAGCTGCCATACAAACAGACCGGTAAAATCAAGTTGTTGCATGGAAAACTCTTTCATTTGTAAAGGGTATTATAATCTTATTTTTTTGTATTATTATTTTTTAATTTTTTGTTTCTTAAATTTTTTCTTTATTTCATATTATTGTTTTTTTTTTCTTTTTCTCTTTTTGTTGTTGGCAACCGTATTCTTTGCTTTATGCCGTAGCCTTTTTGTTTTTGCTGCTTTCACTGCAAGCAGTATATTATTTCCTTTAAAAAGCGTACTTACGCCAACCCACTGCCAGCGCCGCTGCATTTAATACGCGCAGCGCTGCATATTTATTGCCGCTCTTGGTCTTCGCTGCCATACATTTCATGCGCGTCCATTGCTTGTGCTATGTATGTTTCAGTTATTGTTGTGTTAGTATTTGTTATTATTGTTGCTGTAATTTTTGAAAAATTGTTACTTCTCTGCTTCATCTACGCTGCTTTCCGACTGCCTTATATTTTTATTATATATGTATATGCATGTATGTATGTCGTTATATATTACAGAGAGAGCGCGTGCTTGCTGGCTCGTAAATAACATTTTTTCTCCTTATAATACCCCCTCCTTATGTTGCCACATTGACATTGCAATTGCATGATATATAAATACAACTCTGGCAGTGTATTTTCTTCATTATTTGTAAGCATTATTTTTATTTGCTTGCTTATTTTTATTTTCATTTTCAGTTTCCTTTTCCATTTTCATTTGTATGGTATTTCCGTTATTTTCAGTAGCATTTCTCTTATTCGCATTATGGTTAGTGTTTTTATACATTGTTGACGTTGGCATTGCAATTGCAATTGCTATTGTTATTGTTGTTGCGGCTGCCTGTGCCACTTACACATATGCAACTTGGCAGCACTGACACTTAGGGGCAATGGCTGGCTGTGTACGCTCGCTTGACTCGCTTTGACTGCGAATTATGTTGGACATCAAGGCGAATGTTATTGATATATTTTGCCAGGCACATATACACACATTCACACATTATTGAGTATTGCATACTCACACATGCTCACTCACAATTGCCGCTCACGTATGAGAGTGCATTACTTGTGCAAGCTGTAACGTGCTGCTATTTATTTTTATTACAACGCATAGTGGAAATGACGCAAATAAAATATGCTTATGCACAAATACGTTTGTGTGTGTGTATTTTGCTAGCGTAAATAGATTACACCGGTTGCTGTGCTGCATTTCTAATTGCAATTAAAACATTTTAATTGCGCCAGCCAGCGTTGATTTCCAAGAATTTGCCAGCTGTGATTTTGTTTTGATGCAATTGCCTGTTATTACTTGCAACTTTTAGTGCGAAAATATTATTTTGTTGAAATTTTTAGAATTATTTTTAGTTAAAGGCAGCGAAAAACCAGAAAAAGTATGAACTTTGGCTGCAACGAAGCCATAATACCCTCACAGGTAAATTTGTAATGCAGCTATACGCTACAGTGATCCGATCTGAATAATATCTACGCAGATTGTAGGTTGGCATTGGAAAAATATTTATGCAAAATTTCGTGAAGATAGCTTGTCAAATAACAAAGTTTTCCATACTTGATTGTGATAGATGAGTTTGTATCGCAGCTATGTATATGCTATAGTGGTTGGATATCGACGGTTCCGATAAAAAGACAGCTTCTTTAGCGGACAAGCACCTGGACAAAATTTCCGACAAGTATCTCAAAAACTGAAGGACTAAACTAACTATTTAATCGATTGAAATTATTTTCATGGTCTTTGTTTTTGTTGGTTCAACAGCATTTACCATTTCTCAAAAAAATAAAATTGAGAAAGATTTATTGTTTAGGGGCGGATAAAAATCATGTTCGTTCCGGTTACGTACTAAGTAAACTATGGTGGATACTGGGTGGTAAGTACCATCTGCTGCCATCAAAAGATTTTCTTATCACTATTGGAACTTCTCCACGAAATTATTTTATAAAAATCATGTAATTCCAATCGATTAGTAAATAACTCTAGTCTCTCAGTATTTGAGATATCGGTGTGAAAGTTTGAAACAGAAACTCATGTGAATAGTCGCTGTAAAGTATATGTTGCATCTTTTGAACAGCATGAGTCCTGTTGTTTTTCAAAAGTTCTCTCTCAAAAATATCTTTTTTATAGCCGGAAAGCGGAACTTTAATTCGTTAAACGTAACCTACTCCCAATTCAAGACTCTCCCATGAACCACTGGTTAAGTATAACTGTATGAAGAAGATATCTTAACTCCTTGTACAGTTATAAAGATAGTTGAGCTTTATAGTACGAGGGAAAGTCACATTTAATTTTTCGCCTTGTGTTTTGACTTTGGAATACAGTTTTACGTTTTTTTGTTTTAAAGTTCAAAATCTTTATTACTTGATTTCTGCAATATCATTTTCTAGCATACCAAGAAAAGGGAGAGTAATTTCAACAATCAAATTTTTTCAGTCATCAGGATGGGGTACTGTCATAAACAATCGTTTGGTGTTAGGGAAACCCTTAATAATATTATATTATATAATGACTTACTTCCAAGTTGACGACTTAATAGAATGTGTCTACTTCGACTGGCAATCAATAAATAGTTCGGCATCATTTGGGTGCGTACCAATAAGCTCTTGAGCTTTCATGAAAAGCTTTTTTGACTGTTTTGAAGGCATACTTTACGATTTTCATTAAAAAATGTCGGCACACGAGCTTTTATTAAAGGTTTCCTTTTGATACGAAAAGCTGTTAGGGTTGACATATGTATGTATGACTCTTTCAAAGGCATACTTTATCAAAAAAGTAGAGAAATTTTCGGGTTTTAACTTAAAACTGTCGATATTGGAATGATTTTGAGCAGCTTTTGTGTTTTTCTATCGATTATAAGCGTATTTAGAATAATAAAGCTCACATTTGCTTAAATGGAAGCAAAATTAAAAATAAGATAGCTGAGCTTTTATTAAAAGCTTTTTTTTATATTTTATATTATATATTTTTTAGCTTTTAGGGATGACATATGCATAACTGTTTTAAAGACATATTTCAAGAAAAACGAGAGAGCTCGGCTTTTAATTAAAAACTGTCGGTGTTAGAATCATTTTTAGAATATTTTGGGGTTTCCTATCGGAGGAAAACATATTTAGAACAAAAAAGCTCTTACATGTCGCATATTATTTCCTTAGATGCAAGTATAATTAAAAACATGAAAGCTTATTTTTCATTAGACGCTTTCTTGTACCAGAAAAAGTTTAGGTTTATTTAAAGATTATTATTAAAAAAAATGAATTATTTCCTTAACGGCTAATATTTTAAGTGTTATCTGTTTGGGGCTCATGTAACCAGTAAAGAGCTTTTAAAAATACAGTTAAGCATTCAAAAGTAGTAAGCGGAGTTTTATGAGAACCTTTATTGTAAAAAAATATGGTTCAATTATTGGCTGAGCTTTTAAGTTGCTGAGCAAGCATAATTAGAAATATTACAAGAAAATAGTTAAGCTTTAAAAAAATGGTTAAAAGACTGTCGATTATTAGGAAAAACCTTTTAACGGAGGCATATTACTTATTTAAAGGCTGCAAAAATGAAAATGAAGAGGGTTGAGCTTTTTCAAAAAAGCTTTGTGACAGCCCAAAAACTTATGAGATGTGTCGAGTGCAAGCATAATTACAAAAAAAAAAAAAAAAAAAAAAAAAAAAAAAAAAAAAATTAACAAAAAAAAAAATCCAGAAATATTAACCAGATATGGATGAGCTTTTTTAAAACGATTTTTTGTAGCAGAAAAAAAAATTTAAAAATGTCATTTATATTAAAAAACAATTAGAAGAAAAGCTGTTAACAGTCGCAAAGTAATTTTTTTTAATGCCAGAAATATTAAATAGAAATTGTTGAGCCTTCTTAAAAAGTTTTCTGCGAGTTGAAAAATTAAAGAAATATGTTGAAGGTAAGCATAGTTGAAAAAAAAAACTCTTAGCGGTCGGATATAAATGGGAGAGAATAATTGATCACTTTTAAAAGCTTTATTGTAGCAGAAAACTTAAGAATTATATCGAGAGTAAGCAGAAGTAAAATAAAAAGCGGCTAGCGGTTGCATACAAAACACTCCAGCTTTGGGAGTATGCGACCCGTCGGGGGAAAAAGATAAACAGGAAGACCTACACTCTGTTGGAAAGACCAGAGTGGAGAAGAATCTGGCTACACTTATAAACTCCAATTGGCATCAAACAGCGAAAAGAAAGAACGACTGACATGCTTTTTAAACTCCGCTATAACCGCGTAAGCTAATTACGCTAATAAAGAAGAAAAAGAAGCGGTCGCTATTATATCTTCAAAATCTTGAAATATAAAAAAAAAAGAAGCTTAGTTGAGCTTTTTTTTTAAAGCTGTAGAAAACGAAGTTCGAAAAAGTTAAGAAAAAACACTTAATTTGCTATCTTGACCGTGACATTTTGGCGTATTATACGGGTTGTCAGTGACCTAGCATTTAAAATTTATTACGCTATCGCCATACAAAGCAAGCTTTTCAAATCCCTTTTGCACTATTTACGTTGTCATGCTCCAATTACTCAGCAACTGTCTCTATTTATATTTGAACATACTAATTTCTTATTTATCATTTGCGTTTTTTAGCATACTTTTAGTATCATTTTGCAATTGGTTAGTGTAAAAAATAAATAAATAGAAGAAAATAAATAATCTCAACGCTTTGTGCAACGGTCAAGGGCGCAATTTACTGCCAAACAATAGAAAGTGCAGCAGCAAAAATGTTGCAACATTTGAAATTACTTTTTATTAAACGAAAATTAGTGTTTAGTAATTTAGTACTTTGCAAACTCAGCGCTACAGAGGCTTGAAACAATTTACGGTAATGCTGCAGTGTTGCCACAGTGTGTTATTAGTGCCTTTTGATGTTGAATTTAGACAATTACTTTTTGGTTATTTATAGCTGGCATGCTAAATATGTATGTATGCCTGTGTAGATGTATGTATGTATGTGTATGTGTGACAATGCATAATTAATGCTTGTTTGTGTATGAGTGCGAGTTGTTGTTTGTGCAGCAGCGTGTTGCATAAATAATGAACTTTGCACTGATGATGGCATACTTTTAGGCTTAAGGGCTGCGCTGCGTTGTACTAGCCGAGAGCATGAAAGCAGGCGAGCTTCGTGCGGTTGGCAAGTGGCGCATAAATAAGCCAATACAAATATAGACACTTCAATACAAACATATATATACATCTATATGTACATATGTAATTCCATGCGCTATACATCAAGCAACTTACACCTCAACGCCAGTCGCTATTCACTCATGCAAGCTCATCTATTCTCATTTGACTTTTGTTAGTGGCTATTTGGAAATTTTATAAGCTGACAGCTATGTCAGACTAATTTATTTGCTTCTTGGTATAAAATTAGGTATTCAATTCCCTCAACAACTGCATTAAAAGTAGCCAGTGCAAAATAAATGCAAGCAAACACACACGCATTAACATATATAAATTTGCGCCTGCATGTATGCTTTAGTTGACCTGCAGTACTGGGTTTTTGTGAGTTGCGAAAATCTGCAGTCTGACCTGCACTGTTTGCACACACCGCTCACAGCGTCCCTTGCATTGAGAGAGTATGCAACCACACTGGTTGACTGGCTGACTGATGCACTGACCGACTGGCTGACTGACTGGTCAACAAAGCAACCGAGCAAGCGCAGCGCGCAATCAACCGGTCTGCTGCTCCGGTCAGCAAATTATTCAACGTTAAATACGAATAAATTATAAATGAAAGGCCGCAATGTTGTTATTGTTATTTTTGTTATGGCTACTTTTGTTGCTGGCGGTGCAGTTTGCAAGTTTGCGCCGAAAAATGTAGAGTATGTCGAAGCATAATGTGGCAAGTATAAGAAAAAATATCATGTACAGGCCTGGTACTTTGTTCTTGTAAATGTTGTGCGTTGATGGGCAGAGTTTCTCATGAAGACATAGTAATTTTCATGAAGGCATAGAAATATTCGTCAAAATAATAAAAAATTTTAATATTATATAATAGTATGGCGCTTATTACTCCACAGGTATTGGGCCGAGCTTCCGCTAGCTTATGCGCCAAATGAGGGGCGCTGCAAATTCTAAATCAGTCTCAAAGGAATATTAGACCTTCATAAGCAGGCTTTTCGAGTCAGAAATATACTCGCGAGTTCTATATTTCTAACCAAGTCACGTTTCTTGTTCCAAAATAATTTTTTGTGTTTCGAACCCACTGTCAATCGACTGTGAGTCACCTAACTAAGGCAGCTGTCTGGCACATTGACCCATTTCACTACAAATAAATGCTATTATTATTGCCTTTCATACATCAAATTTGTATCTTTTCTGATACTCTTCATTTTATTCCGCATCTTTTGTTATTCTACCTGTGGTTGCTTTGCCAGCGGTTTTCTATTTATTAATATTGTAGCCTTGACGCGACAGCTGAGCCATGAGCTGAGTAGGAAATATACGGGAAATGTAATGCCAATAATGAAACGGTGAATGAATTACGGTTTTTTGCTACAAAATTATATTGAAATTTGTGGAGGAAATAAAAAGGAAATATTAAATTAAAACGTTATTATGGGACGAGAACCATACAAGGTGTTTTTTTTAAGAATGCTAGGAAAATATTAATCGAAATTATCCGTTGGTATTGCAAGATCGGGTGAAGGTATTTAGTTTTAGAGAGAGAGAGAGGGAAAATAGATGTTTTGTGAAGATATGGTTAAGGAAACTCATTGTGCTCTTTGGAGACCAAATAAAGCTTTGTAAACTCTCTGATACCAATATCAGTTATACCTTAAAAAGATGTTAGACTGTCTTAATAGCAAAGTTTGTTGATAATATGTTTATACAAAAACAAGCAAGGAAGGGCTGAGTTCGGGTACAGGCGAACATTTTATAAAAATAAGGTGTAAAACGTCAACTAACGGATCGGAATCCAAGCAATTTTACATATACTATAGCTTATACACTTTAATAATTATTATGGCACATCATTCCTTAAAAAAATGTTCCTTGGGTTTCATTAAGGTGTCTCATATACAATCACCAATAATATGGAGGAAGATCAGCTGGATGTTCGAAAATCTTAGTAATAGTTGTATGGGCGCCAAGTCAAGTTTTATAATTGCATTTAGTTTAGGCACAAAGATACACTGCAATGAGTAAAACATGTTCTGCAATTTTCACTGAGATAACTCAAATATTGGTCGATATATGCAATTTAAACTCACCTGGCAGTTCGAATATGGCTGCTCAGGGAAGAACTGAACCGACTCAAACCATTTTTGGTACACAGAAATACTACTCCCAGTAAAAGATTCTCTCTGAATCTGTTTTCCTCATACATTGACCGATATTTTCCAAGGGGCTTGAACGGTTTCGTTTGGATTTAGGCAATTTTTGGTCTAGAAGAATTGTTAGTGAGAATTTGCTGTTTTGATTGCTTAGCGCACAAAAATAGAGCATAGAAATATGAAGTGCCTATGAGTATGCCTTACTCAAATACAAAAAGTTACAGGTGCAACAGATATCAGCTGCTTTTTAAAACCCGTAGCCTTCGATTTATGTCACCATCTATATATTATATATATTATATACATATTCAGTATGTATCTTTGTGTATGTTAATAATTTATTTCGTATCCGTAGAGTACACTATATTGATGGCACATAAAATTTAAATCGAGTGCAATTTATTTTTATTTTATTTATTTTCAATGATAAATAGCTAAGAGTTGACAAGAACAAGCATAAATAATTGGTTTATGAAAATACCAAACAAAAAAGTCATAGAATAAAATATTCAAAATACACTAGTCAACATGCATGCAGTGTATAAATATAAATTAAATTGGTTTTCCAACCGGCGCTCATGCTTGTGTGCGTGTATGTGTCGCATAGGCTTTGCCACAGCAGTAAATCAACATTTTCCACTTAGCTGCGCCAAAACAATAACAAAAGTAAACTACAAGGAAAAAAAAAAAAAAAACTAAAAACGCTTTGCTCGCCACCGCAAAATGCACTAATATTGCCAAAGCGTAAAATAACGATTTATTGCCATGCAAATTGACAAACATTGGCAACCACAATTATTTCAGCAAATTTCACGCTAATTTCGTTAAACTATTTCAACTGGCCGCGGCGCTTTCAATTTCGCGCAGTTTAGCGCTGCTTCCCTCTCTCTCTCTCTCACTCTCTCTATACTATGCATTTTCGATATTTGCAATTTAACTAAACAGTTAGCCGCTGGTCGGCGCTTACTTTTGTTTGCGCACGCTTGTCGCTGTTTACTGTTATATTTGCGGTTTGGCCAACAGCTGTGCGCAGTAAACACGATAATTTATAATTTTCTATGCAGAAAAACAATATTTGGCAAATACATATAGGCGAGCGTATGCGCTACTGGCCTAATTTACAGAAAAAACAAAAAAAATTAAAATAATTTGTGAAAATATTTACTTAATTTGTGAATTACTTTTACGGTTGCATAAAAACTTAAAAGTAAGTTCATATATTTAAAAAATAATTAAATTTAAAATTTTTTGAAGTAATTTTTTTTCAACTAAACAAGCCGCCTGCAGCAAAAAAGTACAATATCAATTGAAATTAATTAAGCCAAATAAACAAATATGTGTTAATTAATACTAATTAAGTAATGAAATGAAAATGAATTAATGTCGAATTTTTTCTGTCACGCTAATTGGCAATTAAAATATACACATGCATTAACAAAAAGCTATAACAAGTTGTTAATGGCAGGGCTATTAGCGATATGAGCGGCATTTGGTGTTAACACAAATGTTAAGAGCGCTCCCAAATAAATATTTATAAATTTTTCTAAAACTGGTTGATAGCAAACATAAAAATGTAAAATAGCTGAAAGCAGTTAAAAATTCAGAAAATTCTCAAATCCAGCATTTTTGCAGGCAATAATAAAAAATATTTCAGATGAACGTAAGGGGTTAGTTGGGTTTCAAAGGATAAAAAAAAAATTATTTTTACGATTTTTTTTTTAACATAAGCAAACATGCATATATTTGAAAAATATAATATTTTATATCAAAGCTATACATATATTCGAACAATATCTCGTGAAATTTCGATACAAAAGTGTTGAAAATTCAGCCGATGAGATCTCATTTCGTGGACAGCATAACTTCTTACTGGTTCATATAAAATTAAAAAACTAGGCATATTCTGTTAGTATATATCTAAATCTCGTTTTTGAACGTAGGAAATAAAAAAAATATTAAAATTTTCCTCCTTTTCTCAGACTTTTAACAAAAAATCTCATTTTTGGTAAAATTTTCGCCATTTTTTGGTCAAAAAAATAAGTTGTAATGAAACAAGAAAAAAACCTTCATTAACTATATAACATTATTTTGAAAACGTGTACACAATACGAACTAAATCGGTTGCTAACTTTTCGAGAAATCGTGTCCACCGACTTCAAAAACAAAGTTTCGAGAAAACCACCTTTAAAGCCAGCTAGCTTCGAGCGCACAAGTTCTCAAAGCTGCATCTCCGAAATTATTACTCAGATCAACTTTAAAATTTAGGCCAATATTTTAGTGGTATTGTAGAATTTAATAAAGCAATTAAAAGAATCGATTTTTGGAAATTTTCAAACCCACCTAACCCCTTAATATAGAAATCAAACAACTTATTTTAGCATTTATTTCCGATTATTGCCTTTTTGGTATTTTATTAATATCACAAATTTTGCACATCCGGTTGACTTCCCCAAATCGCATATTTTATATCAAACCTTATGTGTTTGTCAGCTTGTGAGTTATATATAGTATAGTACATATAAATCGCCTGGATTCCGATCCGCTGGTTGACATTTTACTCCTTAACGTATTTGCCTGGCTGTAATTCCTGCAAGTTTGCAAGAGTGTAAAATGTGGGGTTGTTCAGAGTCGAAGAGATCGGTTTCTCACTATATTCAGAGCTGACTGGAGAGTCAATCCGCCAACGTTTGCATCAATTGGGGCGGTTGCCAATACACTTTATGGAAGATATCGCGAAAGGGCCTTGATTTGGGGATTAACAAAATCCAATTCGAACAAAATTGGAAGCAGAACGAAATGTCGCATTTGGTGTGATGATAGTCGAAAACCAATTGCTGAGACGCCGTTACATCTTCAAAAAGCTTTAGATTCCTAAATGTATGCTACCACACCGACAGCAGAGCTGCTGTTCACGCCCTCAGCTCGGAGACAGTGAGCTAAAGCTAGTCAAGGAGTTAAGTCATAACTATCAATATTCAAGCCATCTGTGGCATCAAGTTACTACCATATAAAACTCTTTTGTGTCCTTGGCTACAGCGGATTCGTCGGAAATTGTAATCCCGATGCATTCGGTCGCCGGATATATGATCTTCGCGCGAACTCAGTAGCCGTTGGTTGGCAACCAGCACTTGTGGGTTTGGGAAAGCCTTATGGCTTAGAGTGGAATGTAAAAGCTCAACAGAACTAATATACCAGCTGTTAAAAAGATTCCTATAGGTACATTGATAGGTTTCCTAACTGGCCACTCTTCCATTAACTGACTACAGAATTTAAAGGACGTAACTTGTCAAAACTGCAGGGAGGAAAATGAAGTGGAAAAAATTCAAATATTTTTTTCTTCATTGTCCAGTATTCACTAAACTGAGCTTAAAGCATTGTGGTTGTCGTTTCTACCTATAAACACGGCGAAACGACCTTAGTGGATATTAGCCGTCTCAATAAATTTCTGGCTGGCTTTTTGTAAATATGCGACGGTCTTGTTTGTCCATACTTAGGTGTACTGGGCATCACAACGGACATGTGTCTCTATCTACCTAACCTAACCCAATCTACTATTTTTAGGAAATTTATAATTGTTTTGGCCTTGTTCAAAATACTAGGTTCACCTTCAATTAAGGCATTACTAGCATGCCAGCAAAATTACACAGGAATTTGAAGTTAAAATCACAAGTGAAAAGTGTCGATAGGTTTCGTTAAAGCGATATAAATTGCCTTAATAAATTCTATTTAAAAACAAGCTACAAAATTGTCAGGCTATTATTTATTTAGCTACTGTTATGTGCTGTTTACTGTAAACAGTTATGTGGCTGCTAATATTTGCAAATTGCTGTTGGTATTATTTGTAAAGCAGCTCAGCAGCACTACTTATTGTTGTTGCAGTCCACTCAAAATTCATTTATAATCCAATTAGGAATCAGGAGATTGCATCTTTGTTTGAGCAGCTCTTACAAATAAGCACACACACACATGCAGAAACATTTATTTAAAAGTATTTATTGCAGAATATAATTTGGAAGAGAGTATGTAGTCTTTGTTTATATGTATGTGTGTATATATTTTAATAAAACAACGGATGAGAGATTTATATGTGTATATATATCAGTATATATACATGTGCATATATATATATATATTTACACATTTTTGCCATTTTCATATTTTATTTTGCGAGAATTTTTCTGTAATTCCACACCAATTAACTTTAGGCAACTTTCTCGTTGTTTTTACTTTTATTTTTGGTATTTTGTTCGGCTATCTTTTTCCTGTCACATAACACACAGTTACTCGCAAGTGTGCTGTTATATGTTGGTTGACGCTTTCTCACTGCCTTTCATGCACTCCCACTCCGTTTTCTCCCACTCCCTCATACTCTCATGCCACAATCTCTGCTGTTGCTATACTGTAGCTCTGCGCATAGTTATTTATGCTTGACAAATTTGTGTAAATTTAAGCAAAAATTGCTGATGTCATCTGGATATGTGAACAATTTTTAATATAAATTACTTTGTTTCCCAAATATTTGCCTACATTTTAGCGCTACCGAAATTTCCCACCCTCTCTACAGACCTGCCTTTTCCACTTAAAATCAAAGCGATATTTATTTACTTCGCTTTATAATTCGCCTGTGCGTTTCTTGTTGAATTCATTATGCATACATAGAAGTATACATTTAGGCACTCAGCGTGGGTAAATGACCTTTTTTGATTAGTTTATATATCTGTGATTTTTGAGCTGTGAAATTTGTTTATTTGCAACTCAATCTAAGGTAATGTAATCAGCTTGAACGCTGTAATATTGTTGTTGCTTTATTATTGGATGCTAATTTATGCTACGATAAACCCTCAGCACATACTTATGAGAGCAAATAATGTTAAATTTATTATGGTTTCATGATAAATTTCCAGTCGGACTTTGAATTCTGTGAGCCGCTCTGTAACTCCGATCCGATCAAAAACGGGTATAAGAGCTGTAACTCATTATGATTTGGAGACCTTCAGGGTCTATTGGTTATCATAGAAAAGGGTATTTACTCATTTTGCAATTTGCCTTTTGCCTGAAATAACTCAATCAACATGACTTCATGACAATATCCAACACCCACATTGCAAAGATATTATTAAATTTTATTGCAAGACGCTTCCAAAGCTTCAGATCTTCTGGCAATGCTATACAAAACGTTTCTCAAACATTTTGGTGATTATTATTCCTCTTGGGCCTAGCAACTGTATTCTATCTGGTGTCGCAAAGGACCAAACCTGGTCCATGTGTGGCTTATTGGCCTGAAAGATTAACCTAACCTAAGATAACCTTGGAGAATAACACTGAAATGAGAGTATTTAGCTGGATATATGGGCTTGAGAATGGATACCGACCTTATTTCGTTCCATAAGATTCGATTAGTGGTTGGTTGAGCAAAATCCAGAACAGTTATGACAGTAAATTGAATACATGCTCCGAGAACCGAGAAAAAATAGATATTAAACAGCGATGCTCCAGTGGATGGATATTAAAGGTCACGTTTCTATACAAGATATGATAGACTTTTCAGAATTGAATTAAGAACATATATGTTCGATCAAGAAGAGCTGTGTGACCAAATATAAAGCAATGAAGGCTTGCTATTCTAGTAATTGGAAAATAAAATAAGTAGTGAACGGTCGAGTTTTTGGAAGCTATCCAATGGCTTTAGCTAATAGAAGTTGAAATTTGACCTTACAAGAATATAAAGACGCAAGGGGACGATTCAGTTGCCTAAAGAGAGAAAAAGTCTATTAGATAGGTCTCGAAATAGAAGAGACGATTTCAGTTGTACGTTATAGTGGTGTGCTTTGATTTTCTAATTTCGTCTGGTAAGCAGTTTTCTTCTCTGTTATGAAAGACATTTTCAACTTTGGCTGGACATAGCTCCAAAAAAGCTTGCAGCCAACTTTCACCGAATTTTCAGTTTTGACTGGAAAAAGCTCTAAAAGAGCTTGCAGCTTACTAATGACTTTTAATTCGAAAGTCGTTCGTAGTTTCTTATAAAATATTGTTGTGAACTTTCATCTAGATCTGAAGTCTGGCTATTAGTAGTTTCATAGAAGCAAAAGTGTTGAATTGGACTGGATTTCAGTCTGGTTATGAATGGCTTCTGTAGACGCTATAGCTACATTGAAGTCAATATATACCAACCAGACTTCATTGCTATACTATTTGCGTTGATATAGGCAGCCTATGCTTAATGAAAGTACTTAAAGAAACTTAAGACCTTTGACAGAATATAAAGTAATTTTTCTTGAATTAACTTTTCTCAATTGTCTCTTAATTCCAATGACAAGTCTATTACATATAGCAGTAAGTGCGAAATCTTTTTAATTCCCGTAAATAATATAATAACAGGAAAATGATTCTTAGAGTTGGGCGATAAGTAACTCAAGACCGCTACCAGTAATTAAGCTCCATTTGCAAACAACAACAAACAAAAAAAAAACATATACAATGTGTATGCATGTACTTAGTGAGAAGGTGAAAAATGTAAATTAATCCGTTTAGACAAGTATACTTTTAGGCGCCTTAACATTGCATGCAAAACTCGGCGATCTTAATTATTCCATCAAAAGCCTTTCAAGCTTAACTATTAAGCACAGTTGCAACGGGGAAGTAAAAATAACATTATGCATTGTTATATTGTACATACATAATTTGTGCTTAGATTTGAGTAGATACACAGATACAAACATAGGTGATTTAAATAATTTTTTATGTTTGACGTATAAGCTTCTTCAGTTTGTAATACTTACAGCTGCACATCTGTGTAATTTTGTATAGCTTACGGCGCTTTTTAAACAAAATCTTGTGCATAATATTATAACAGTGAAAAAACTTGCTTCGAAGCAGTAAGCGCGAAGTAGTGGTGTAACGCCTAAAAGCATACAAGCTGAAGTTTTGTCGACAACAAACTTTTGAGAAGAATTTTCGCTGAAAATTTAATATAATTTCTGTTTTGCTTTCTTGGCAAATTGTTTAATTATTAAAACGCCTAAAAGTATGCAATGATTTTGCAAAAAATAGAAATTTTACAAGCTTCAAGCGTAAAATATTTAAGATACTCGTATATGTAAGCTGCTATGAAAATGCGCATGTTTTTAACCAGTAAGGGTTTCATAGTAAGCAAAAGTGAGTAGGAAGCTTTATCGAGAAAATAAATATCCCTTTTATATGAAAAAAATTAGGTTTATTACTTAAAATAATATTTGCATTTAATAAATCTTTAAATTTTAGTGTACTCAATAATATATATATAAGCGCTTCAAATTGCGAAAATTTCTACTAATACTTCAGCGTTTAAGACTTTTATCCGGTGAAGCATAAGTGTATGCTTTAAAAAATGAAAAAAAAAATAAATTCAATAATTTATTTGAGTAGTTGACAAGCATGTGGCAAGCTCTTCTAAAAAATTAATGTGGTTAATGTGGAGAGCGAAATATATGATGCAGCAATATTTTAAATTTCTAGCACTTGCAGCGTAAATGTATGCTTTGCAAAAATGAACTCAATATTTCCTAATTTTTTTGCTTCACCGGTTTGTTGACAAATTGCCGTATATTTGTTTTGATTAATTTGATGTGGTTTTGTGGTTGTTTTGAACGATCTAAATATTTGAAAAAGAACACCGACAAGTTCAAAGGTTTTTAAAAGTACAGGAGTTAAGAAAAAAGTATATTGAATGTTTCAACCAATTCTGTAGCCTGTATGTATGCTTTAAACCACTTATTAAAACAATATTTTCTAATATTTTATTTGCTTAGTCCGCTACTATTAACAGATGCATGGCGAATGCTTGCAAAAAGAGTTAATGTGATTCTGCGGTTTTCTTATACACATCTAAATGTTTAAAAAGTAATATCGTAAAGCTAAATAAGCATTTAGAAATTTTGTAGTTTAGGAAAATGTTTCAGCATATGTACATGTACATATATGTAATATACAATACAATATATCTGAGGTGAAAAGTACATATCTATGCATTAGTGAAATTCACTTTATTTAGGTAAAAGTTCTAAGTTGCGTTACTACTGACAATAGAGGTAGAAGACAATATTTCAACCAAGTTTTAACATGAAGCCTAAATGTATGCTTCAAAATACATTTAGAATATATTAAAAGCGATATCTATTTGCTTTTCCAGTTCTTGCTGACAACTATGCGGCAAGCTCTCGGCCAAAAATGGTATGCGGTTTGCCGTTGTTTTGAACATTGTTTAAAAATATTTGAATTCCTGAATAGCTTTCTTAAAATATATTATTTTTCAAGGTGAAAAATTTTTATCAATATTTTTTTTGAGTAAAAGTTACTTAATATATTGCAGCCAAAAGATATGCAATAGTCAAAGTCACTTTATCTCGTCAAACGTTTGCTGCCGACAAAATAGGGACAGTGATATATATGCAATTAAGCCAAAATGTATGCTTTAAGCAACTAAATCAGAACTTTTCTTATTTCTTATTTACTTTACCTGCTATGTTTACAAATTTGTGTAAAAATAAAATACTAAGGTCGAAAAAATTCAGGACTTTAAAAAATATTTAATTAGATGTTGGCGATCTAGACGCCCGAAAGTATGCCACACTAAATTAAAATTCATTTCAAGGAGAAAAACGTAAATTTATAATACTGTCGAGGGCATATAGACTCAGCTATAAGCTCTATAGTAAAAAGATATGGTTGACCAGTTGTGAATAAAATATAAATAAATATCGATTTATATTATATATGTATTTATACAAGTATAAATATGTATGTATGTGCTTATAACAGTACTTTAAAATGCATAAAAGAAATTTATTCCGTTTTAAAACCTTACTTTTATGGTTACAAAAGTCCAAGCGCCTAAAAGCCTTCGCTGCTTTTATTTTGGAAACATATTTTTGAAAATTCACAGCATGTAATTTGGGTACAGCGCTCAACATTCAAGCATTTAGCGCCTTTTGCAATATGTGTGTGGCATTATTTTAGTATGTTTTGTTATATGGCGCTAAAAAGTATRCAACGAAAATTGTTGTTAAAATAAAACATATTTGTGAGACTCAAAATATTAAAATAAGTATTTTAGTTTCAGTTTTGTGTTTCATTTTGCTGTATCGCCGACGGCTATGCAACAAAAATGTGGTAAAGCCACATTTAGTCATATTTGGAATAAAAAATAGACAGAATATGAAATACGTTTAAATGTTATTTCGACAGGTACAGAATAATAAATATAAATGTTCTAAAATATTTTTATAGGAATTTAAAAAAAAAGGGAATTTCAGCGCCTAAAATTATGCTGTATTTACTTAAATTTATTACATTAAATTGTGGAATGGAAATAGGAGGAAAACTACAATTCAAAATGCAGAGCGCCTAAAATTATGTGTAATATATTAAAATTTATTTATAATTCAAGAATTGAGAAGAGTTTGAAGAGAGACCAGATCTTTGAGAGAAACAGAGGGACTTAAAAGTTGCTACAGTTGTTTTCGATGCTCAATTTTAGTTTTATTTAGCTTGCGTGTTAGGGTGTTTGAAAATTTTGAGTTAGATTAGATAAATTAGAAATCATACTTAAGCTTTTATACTAGACTATTTATGATTTATGAATCGTCGAAGCCTGTAAATAGGCAAAAACAATCAAATTTCAACTGCTCAACAATAATTAACTTAAATGGAACCTCTAAAAATAATATTTTTTTTTTTTTTATCAAAATTGGACTGTAATTTTTTTTACTTTCTATGGATTTACCAATATTTATTATATAAAGCATTTGCTTCACCAAAAAAAGGAAAACAAAAGCAAGTTAGGCTTAAAGCCCCATGATTTCAGCAAAATTTTTTACGCAAATTCAACATTCTTCATTTGCCGCCTAAAAGCCGACTTGCTTTCAGTTAACATATTGATGCGCCTTTAAGGCTGCACCAATGACACCCTAACTTACATATACACACATATATGTTTTCATCCAAACCACAATATGGACAATTTATGCCGACATGTAAGCCACTTTTCATGTCATTAGGAATATTTGACGAAAAATTTTGATGACCTTTTAGCATAAATAAAAACATATACTATATTATGTAGATTGAAGTATACATGTAGGCGTAAACGCAGACAAGTCTTAACAAAATGACATTGTAATATATAAACCAACGCTAAATTGGCTTTAAGGCATGTACGCATGCAAATGAATTGTGCGACGGGGTATAGCCATGAAAGCCGGCGCGAAGCAGTGGTGCCACAAAAATGATGGTTGAAGTGAAAGTAGATCAGGCAGAAGGCAGATATTACCATAAATTAGCGGCGTGAGTATGTTGGGATAGGTATAGGGGTTGGATGTAAAGCAGGCGCATATCGACAATTGAGTTTCTTAAGTGATGAGCCTCGCGGAATGAGTGTAAATGCGCCTAAAATTATGCAAAAAAGGAACAAATGAGCGTGTGAGTTTAGTATATATTCAGCAGAGTGTAGAAATGTTTGCTGTTAGCGATATGTGAATTTAAGCACTATTTAAGCCATATACAGTCGGCAAATGCTTTAAATATACAGAAGATATAGTATATAGATATCCTGAAAAGTACAAGGTTATGAACTCAGCGTTATAATTTTAAGGCCTCATTTAATATTTACGCCTTAAAGAGTACTTTAAACGCATTTCAGCAACCTGTACAACGCGCCAGCAAATAATGATGGAGTTATATTTTCGCTGCCTACCACTAGGCGCGGCACATGTAAACAAACGAATTCCCCAAAGTGGCTTAGCCATAATGGTAGTGTATGGGCAAAATGATGCTGCGCACTTAAGTGCAAGCATGCTGGCTCGATTTGGCTGCGGCAGACAGCTAACAAAAGCAAAAACTTAACTGGAAAGCATGTAACAATAACGCAGGAAATAGACGCAGAAAACATTGTCTGCAGGCGTCGTCATCAACGTCGGCGCTTTCCGGCCTGTTTGTAAGCATTATGTAGCGCTACTGTGAGTCTATATGTGGCTATGCCGCAAGCGATGGATGTTTAAAGCGCGAAAGAATTCACAGTTCAATATTGGCAACGGCAGAGCAATGAAACAGCGAACAAAAAACTTAAAAGATTGTAGAAAAAAATCCAAAA
>NW_017535808.1:331951-340081 GCF_001853355.1 Bactrocera latifrons | reverse complement strand
AAATTGGAAAAAAAAATCAAAAAAAAAAAGTTGGTAAAAAAATGTGTAAATATAGAGGGTAATGACAACCTACATTTCTACCAGAGAGTTGCTACCGCAAAATTTTCAACACAAGCCATCGTTTCTTTTAAATTTGTATGTGTGTGTATGCATACTTTTTTTGCATTAATTCGCCGACACAATAAAACCCGCTCTGTTGCAACGTTGCAGATATTTTCGCGACTCCCTTTTATTAGGTTACCGAGCAAAAAATTGTCTCCGTCGCGAAACTTTAAAATAAAAAATCTACAAAAAAAAAAAAAACACATTTCCAATGCAAAACACTAACCGCTGCATAAAAATGTTTGTTAGTGTGTTGCTATGTGAGCACACTAGCCTTTTTAGCATGGTGTATGCCACCTGAATGCGCTAGGCAAATTTTTATACTTTTGCCCCTAGATGTAGGCAACAATTTTGTGTCGTGAAAAAGTTTGCCATTCACAACCTCATTTTTTCGTATAAAAAAAAGTCATAGTTATTCTCTTGTTGTTGTTTGCAAGGTTTACCTCTGCCAGTCAGCTGTTTATAGCGTGCCTTCAAAATACTTTCATGGATTTTTCAGTGTATTTCGCTTTCTACTTTTATGCTATTTTGAATATTGTCTCTGTGTCTGTCGTACGAAGCTACTCCGGCTCAGATATGCCTTTTTCATATCATATGCAAAATACTATTGTGATTATTTTTATTATGCCAATGGAACGTCGTAGAAAGTTAGTCCAAATTAAATTTATGTCAAATAAGTTAATCTTGTTTGCATTACGCTGACGAAGTGATTTTAAATTTTAGTGGTAGAGTATGGGCTTTTACTTTAAATTGTAGAAATGTGTGACCAAAAAGTACGCTACAAAAACGGTGTAGAATTATGAATACAATGAATAAGAGTATCAGCATCGATCACATATGTACTATTAATACCATTATCAATACAATTATCAAACCACAAAACTACCACAAAAGTCAATATGAATATCAATACCAAACTAATACCAACATCAATATCAATATTATTATCAATACAGATATTAATACTAAAACCAATATTAAAACTAATATCAATACAATAGTAATATCAATACCAACACTTATATCAACACCAATACCAGTATCAAATACCAATACCAGTACCAATAGCAATACCAATACCAATACTTATACCAATATCAATAACAATACCAATACTTATACCAATACCAACACCAGTACCAATACCAGTACCAATAGCAATAACAATACCAATATCAATACCAATATCAATATCAATACCAATATCAATACCAATACCAATACCAATACCAATACCAATACTTATACCAATATCAATACCAATATATACCAAAATTAATATCAATAAAAAAGCAATACTAAAGCCAATACCAATATCCATACCAAAATTGGCACATATACCAATATCAATATCCAATACCAATACTAAAATAATATCAAATTCATCAACACCCTAACCAATAAAATAATCAATACCAATACCAGTATCAATTTCAACTATATTTATTTCTTAACATTGCAAACTGAACAACAGAGACCTGAGCACTGAGCAATAAATTTAACAACGAAATCCTCTTAAATCTTCTTGAGCCATCCTCCACCTTACACACCTAAGAATAAGCACATAAAAATGTACGTAAATGTATTTATTTACAACTCATTAGAATTCACGGCCTTATCAATAGTCAGTCGCATTTGTTTACTAACCTCAAGGGCGTAATTGTTGTAGTGCAGGAAGCATATCTACTCGCAATCGAACTTTTATGGGTACGAACATAATATATATTTATTGTAGCCAACTGGCGCTGTGTCGCAAATTGAGCTCATGCATAAATGCGCGTATCTATATCAATGTGCCATGGCGCGCTGCTCATTAGAGTGCTGCGACAATTGTGCGCGACCTGTGCGCTCTGAACTTCATTTGAATATTTCTATTTGTTCCGGTGCAAATATCCGGGCGCAATTGTCAAGGATACAATGCAAATCAGGCGAAAGAAAGACATTGACTTAAAAGTAATGCTTAGGTAGGGACAGTTTGGATATTTTTTTATGAAATTGGTACTGAATCTCCTGAATCTTTTGAATGAAGAAATGTACTATTTATTAACGAACTTTTTTTCTCAAAACTGACTGACTCTCAGACTGGATAAGTGGTGTTTAGCATTTAATGACAAGATTTGCTGAACTGATTTCTCTTTGATAACTTTTTCAATATATTGAACAGCATGTAAAGCATACATTTAGGCAATGGAAATAGAAAAAGTTTCTCAGTGATAATAATTTATTATAAGAAATAATAATACAAATAATTTCAATATACATAATAACGCTGCATACTTTTAGGTGCTATAAATTTCAGATACATTGATTTCTATACATTCAGGCGCTATGCCTTATACAATTTTGTTAATTGTGATAATAATCTAATTGCTGTCACTAAATAATAATAAATAATTATTGATTAGAAGTTACTTTAAGCCGAAATTTAAGAAAATGTGGGATTGAACTATAAAACAAACTATGTTAAAAATAAGTTTTACATACTTTCAGGCATTGAAAGAATTGTTTATGATACTTTAGATGGAGCTGTCTATTTACGGAAAATCAAAAATTGGGTGTCTTACCTTTACAGTATAATTTAAGGAGTCACCACAAAAAGAAAATTTTAAAATAATATTAAAGCAAATTTATTTGTAATATAGTTAAAACGAAAAAGTAAAAATTTTACAACAAAAAATATATTAAAAATTGTTGGAGAGAATTTTTAAAAATTTATTGAAACTTTTAAATTAAGAAAGTTTACAACAAAAAAAAAATATATATATATATATTAAAAATTGTTGGAGAGGATTTTTAAAAATTTATTGAAATTTTTAAATTTGAAAAGTTTACAGCAAAAATTTTTTTGAGAAAGAATTTTCGAATATTTATTGAATTTTTAAAATTTATTTGTTGTGAAGCTTTAACAAACAAACAAAAGTTACAACAAAAAAAATATTAAAAATTGTTGTAGGGGATTTTCGAAAATTTATTGAATTTTTAAAATTTGTTTTATTGAACAAATTCGCTATGCCAAAATTTCAAATTACATTACTTTAACTTACACCTAACTAACTCGACTAACAAATCCACACATCCGTATACGTATCTATACAGATATTTTAGTTTATACTTTATTAAGCAATTTCAGCGCCATGCTCCCAATATAGCGCACTTTTGCGCATTTCGCCAAACTTTATTCTAGTTTTCATACCAAAACCCAGATATGCTTTATCTTCCACCATCCTTTTACTTGCACCAACTATTTCACTACAGACTCAGCGGCTATACCTTAAGCACTACAACTAACCGACAAAATTAACTACGGTCGTACGAATCGGCAAACCGCCTAAAAATATGCAACACCAATTCGTAACAAAACTTTAAATGAAGTGCAAATCAATGTGGCCACCCACGGAACAACAATAACAAGCATGCACTAAAAATTTTACCTTAACTTTGGCAGTGTAGTATGCAAAACAATTTGTGAACATTTGGCAAAGGCAAAGTTTTTAACTTCAACAGCCGTAGCGCGCTACATACAACCCTGGCGAAAGCTTGGTCTTGCTTTAATTTAGCTTTAAATGACTTTTTCCTATTTTGTTTTGTGAATTTTTTTGGTACGCCACTACGTCTATGCTGGCTTAATTAAAACTACATAGCAGGCCGAAATGAGTGTCGCCGTCCAGCCGGAAACTCTTCTGATAATGTCCTGTCCACTGGCCCATGCCGAAATATAGTTTGCACTCTAGCGCATACAGCTATCTCGCTCTCACACTTCATTACGTCGGCTTTGTATTTGGGCTTTCGTTTGAAAATAGTTAACGGAAAGTTCGAAGTACTAAACTTTGCCATTTTGTTGTGTTGCCGCCGACGCCGACGCCCGCCACAGCTGCTGCGAAAAACTTTGTTTTCTCTTTGCGCATTTTTGTTTGCTGGTTTTCACTCAATTTCGGTTGGATAACAACACCTAGTTGATACACCGTGTATAGATAATTAAGCGTCACTGACACAGTGGCATTGGCAGTTGCTGCAATTTAAGCCGCTTTCAGGTGCTGTTGTGTGTGTTTGCTTTCGTAAAAGCATTTACTTTATAAAGTGACTATTGAAAATGTGCGCTTTGGTGCTGTTTTTATGTATGAAAAGCTTTGCAAAAATTTAATTGCATAAAACTTTGCACGTTTATGAAATACACTGCAATTTGTGCTATGTTTACTCCAAGGTATATGTTTACAGCAAAATTTCTAAAAAAATTGACCTACTTTTAGGCTGGTAGATTATTTCTAAGGGCCATAAATGAGGAAATACTGTTTATTTGCGTGATATTCGAAACATTTTGTTGCTGAAATGTGAAAATTTGTGCTTAAAAACAGAAAAGCTAGCATAAATTGTAAAAACTATACATTTGATATAGTTTAAAACCGCAGAAAAGTAATACTTATTAATTTTAATTTCAATAATATTCTCAATTATGGAAATAATGGCTTGCTTTTAGGCGCATAGGCAAAGAAGAAAATGAACTCAAAATTTGCAAACTAAAGTAAAAACAATTCTCAATTCTTTCAACTCATTGAGATATATATAGTATGTATATCAAAATAAGCTTCACATAGTTTCAGGCGCAAATTTGGAAAACTTAAAAGTCATGCATTTAATTTAATATTTAGAGGAAAATATTTTTTGTGATCATGGTAAGTGCTTTAGTGCTTTAGTAATTTTGGGATTTCACAAATTTCATATCACTTACTTGAAATGCAAACAAGGTATCATCAAAATATTCGAAATTGATTTTTTTACAGCGAAAATGGGTTAAGAAAATGTATTTATTTTAGACGTTGAAAAGTATATAAATATATACCATATTAGGAGATAAGAGAGCATATTATATAATTATAGAAAAATTATAATAATTCCATTAAAATGTGGCATACTTTTTGGAGTTATTTTTGGGAAAAAATAGAAACTAATATTTTTAAACGTATCTGCATATAAATGAAGCTTAAATAATAACAAAACAAATAATTTGGTGAAGCATATCCTTAGGCGCACTATAGAAAATTTAACAGAAAATAAGCAAGCAAAACCATTTAATTTGCTAGCAATACAGGTAACATAATCAGTTCATTAACATATAATGGTTATATTACCAAATCATTATTTTATGTGCAAAACCAATTATTTGCTATCAAATATAACGCTCAAATTTGCAAAATATTCACCATTGTGAAGAAAAATGTAGTAAAAAAAAAAATAAAAATTAATTTGAACATGACAAACGCAAGTATAACGCTTATAAATGCATCAAATAAACAAATGTTAAATTAATTCAGGCTTTCAATAAATTTTACAAAATAATTATTTTTGAAATTAATATAAATATTGTGAAAACTAAATTTCGAGTAAGCCCTTAAGCATATCAATTTCAATTATGAATGCCACATTTATATGTTTATGAAAGGCCAAAAATGTTATTAATTGCAAGCTGCTATTTAAGTCAAGTACACCGAATATTTTGCGCCTAAAAGTATGCGCTAGAGAAGTAAAATACTTACTAAATACTTAGCTGACTTTCAATTACTGTACTCGCGCTATTTTCCAATTTTATAAAACTAAAATATAACCTAAAATATAACCCAAAAATATAATGATAACAAATATAAGTACCACACAAGCGCCAAAAAGTATGTTCTCTACAACAAAGTGGCGACTTATGCCTGCCTTAAAATGTTTTCTATTTTATCTAACAAAAAATGGTCACACATACAATCACCAAGCATGTTTTCCAGCACTCATCATGATAACGTAAATTTTTGCCTAAAATTATGCAATAATTTCCGCTCTAAATAACTTACGCACCAGTTCCTGTTTCCATTTTGTATTGTCATGCTGTTCAGCTAGAGGAAAATACACTTTGATATTTTTACTACGTCTCATTTCAATTTAGTTGTGATCGTAAGCATTGCCGCCTAAAAGTGGACTACATTGGTTTTGTAATACTTGCGGCTTTGTTACTTCTTAGTACAAATTTACATTCTAATGCTATTTTAACTACCTGTTTGCAATGCAAAACCATTAAGTCGCATGACATTGCGCATTTCTGTTGTCTATGCACATCACCGCAGCCTTCAGACGTGGTTTAACGGTATAACAGTATATTTTGACTTTATTTTTGGTTGTTTTGTATTTGTCATTGCTTTCAATTTATATTTAAATAGCAATTTTTGTTTGTAACAACTTTTAATCAAATTAAATGTTTGATAAGTACCTGAAAGTATGCAATGCTTACTTAAGCTGAAGTTTTAAGTAAACAAATGTGAAAATAAGTTGGGTTCTTCGTGAAAAAAGCTATAAAGTTAATTTTTCCGGTCTATGCTGCTTTATGTTCCAGCAATTTTATTTGAGCGCCTGCATGTATGTCTTATTTTTTTGCAAGAAAGTTCTTTTTTCGTTATATAATTTAATAAGTGTTTCAAGTAGCTTTTACAATTTATTTAAATTACGTTTAATACCTCTAAGTGATTACAAACTGCCTAAAAATATGCAAAGCAAATTGCTATTAGCAAATTAATCATAGCAACTAAATTTTGATATATTTGAAGTAGTAAGCTGCAATTTGAAATTAAAAATTGCAAATTACATTCAGGGTATATGTAAGATGTTTAGTATCACTACCAATTTGAAAGTCAATTTTCGCCTAAGAGTATGCAATTATTATTTGTTTAGAAGCTTGACTATTTGTTTACAAAATGCATTACTTTGATTAAAATGTTACATTACCGGGAAATGTACGTACACTTTATGTGAAATAGTGCTGAATATGCAAAGCTAGAAATCTATATTTATGCTAACATACGCATGGAAACAATTCTTGTAATGATGTGTTAGCCATGCAATTATAAATGTATCTCTATGTTTTCAAACGAAGAGGTAGATGCAGCCACAACTTAACAGCTTATGATATTAAGCGCCTAAACGTGTGCTACCAACATTTCTCAAAAGTGTTCAAGATAATTAGATGTTAAAAATTGAAGAGGCTTCATATTGCAAAATTATTAATTTGCTCGAAAATAGCAAAATAACGAATTAATACTTTTGGCGCCTAAATGTATGCTACACACATTTTTAAATTGATTGCAAAAATAAGTAGAAGTTAGAAAAATAAAAAACTTCGCATTCCTAAATTATTAATATGTTCGGTAGAAGCAAAATAACGAAGTTAAATAATGAGCGCCTACATGTATGCTACCCACGCTTATTGATGGAAGGTATTTTCAATTAACAAAAAAAAAAAAAAACAGCTTTACATTAAACATTTACTTGAAACTTAAAAATTGAGGTTTATTTGCATTTGCATTGCTAAATTATTAAATTCTCCCGCTTTGAAATTCCCTGCAATTTTCTAAATTTACCCCGCTGTCGTTCTGTGCAGAATTTCATAAAAATTTTAATCTCTTTCTGCTACAACTGACTGCCACGTCCTTGTCGTAATTAAAATGCCTGTGTTCTGTGCATTTATTTTATTATTTGTTGTAATTTTTTTCTTATTTTTTGCTTTTAATATCTCATCTTAAGAATTGCAATCAAGTTCTTTTAAGAATTTACATTGCCTGCAAGAGTGTTGCCTTTTATTTTTATTTTGCTACATATGGCATACATTTGCTGCCTTTCACTTGTCAAATACACAAGCGTGTGCAATTATTCATGCGCTAAGACAGTGACACACAGTCATATATGGCAAGTGGGATTGAATGTATAACTCTACATTTGTACGTGCGACATAAATTTTATTTATTGATGTTAGGGTGGTCAGTAAGTAATTGATGTTGTGGGGTTTTGATTCAATAAAGACTTTTTTTCAGTTGAATGCAGGTTTATTAAGTAAGAGATAACAATGGATTAATATTTTGGGCGCCTATGCCTATGCTACACACAAATTTATGCCAGGTATTTGGAAATATAAAACGAGTTTCCATTAACAATTCGCTTGGAAATTAAAATCTTTAATTATACTTTTACTTTTTCTTAATTTTAATTAGTTGATTAGGTCGA
>NW_017535808.1:324456-330505 GCF_001853355.1 Bactrocera latifrons | reverse complement strand
TTGTAGTTTAAAATTTTATATTTAACTTTAATTTAAAAACTAAATAAAATTTTTTGTCAAGTAATTCTCTTTGTGTTTATTCTAAGGTTTAAGGACATCCCTTAAATAATCACAAAATAACCATTTCCTCTCAACTGGGCAGTTCTTACTCCCAAGGAAAGCAGCACAACTTTTACAAGCCTGCATGTATCTAGTCGAACACTTGTACACAACTGCCACACATGCTTGTAGATGAATGCATTTTTAATGAACTTGAGCTCATTTTGCGATTTTTCATTGCTGATTTCACTCATTCACTGCTCACTACCACACACACGTACTGGAACATCTCCTGCTATAAACAACCTAACTGCTGGCAGCCAGCTGCGAGTGACGAGCCACGTCCTTTATTACATACATACAAATGCCTGCAGGCTGACTGATATTGCTGCCGAGCAACTTTCTTACATTTTTCCTTACGAAAAACTTTACACGCTACTTTTTCAGATTTTTTTTCGCAAACTAAGCTGGTCGAAAAAGGCATTTTAAATGAGTTACAATTTTGCACACAAAGTTTTTATTCTGTCTGCTAGGCGCAAGCGAGTGATTTCTAGCTGACTCCATGCGCGTCACCGTGCTGCGCTCAGCAACTTTTTTAAGCAGATCACCAATGCTTATGTGTATGTGTGGCACACAACTGTGTGGTATTACCGTTAAGCTGCACTTTTACATGCGGCGCATGTGTTGGTATTTAAGGCGCAAGGTGTATAAGCGTTAAAACGAATGAGTAAGGCGAATGGTAAGCGTATTGCAGATGAGTAACCTTAATCACCACATACGTATACACAAACTGTTACAATGTCATATGAGTATGTGTGTGTACGTTAGAGGATTATATCTCAATGCGCCTTAAGTTATGCTACAGCTGCTGGGTATGGCAATATAAATGTATATCTTATCTAGCTAACACAGTGCAGCAATTTATATGCAAGTGAGCGTTTGCATGTGTGTGTCTGTGTGACATCAATATTGCTGTGTTGAAAAATGATAAATTGCTGACATTGTGGTTGTAGAGCGCAATATGCAATTGCAATTTTCGTTGCCAACACATATGCACATATATAATATAAGACAAACACACATATATATATATATATATACAAAGCTTTCTATACCTATCTATATATATACATATATATATACACGCACACATACAAACATATTGAATATTAGATATCGTGTGGGGTATATACACGAGTTGGTACCGCGTTCCAGCGCTTAAGTTGAAAATAGAAGCAAAATTCTAACTCCTGCCTGTAATTGATGAGCAAAATATGAGACGTAACCAGTCAGACGGTCTCTCGTGTGTAATTTGAGCTGCTTAAGCGGGTGGCATGCTTTTTATGACGTTCACTTTAATGCAAGAAATATTGTCGAACTCAGTGGCGTAAATGTCACATTTAATGAAGATTTAGTTGTGACAGTGGAATGAAAGCAAAATAAATTTATAAATAAATAATAAAGCATGGAAGAATGCAATCAGAGTCGCTGGAGGCTAGATCAAATTTCAAAGAAAACCAAAGCGAAGCATGTTTTGATGGAATAATGAAATGTTTGAAGTAATACAAAAACAAGGCTTCGGTTTCACATTGTGGATGAATTGGAATTTTATATCAAAGGACTGTTGAGGTAAATAATAGGTCATTAAAAGAAGAAGACTAGTTTTATGGAAGGAGATCCGCATGAGCTTAAGTTCCCTTTGGTATCAATAATATCGAGAATGAGAGTAACGTGAGAAATAACATGTAAAACTTCCGCCATTTTTCCACCAACATGACAATACGTTCTGTTTTCTGCGTTCAAAAAAAAACTGTCAGCAGTTTAGCCGTTGACATACATGTCTTCGAAAATATTTGAATATAGCTGAGAAGTATTTTAGGTTAGGTTAAGAGTTCAATACTAACAGAGGTCTGACTTGGAGAGCTTAGTACGCCGCTCTATTGTTTTTCCAAAAATTTATATATTAATGATATAAAACACCCCTACAAATCGACAAAGAGCTTTGATCCTTTCACAATTTTATTGAGGCGTCTTATATTTCTTCGACTATGTATTCTGGTTTGCCGAAGTCAGTGATATGTTGGATGGAGGAGAAAGTTTCTGGATGTTATCATTTTATCCTCCTACATAGAACTTTAACCTAACGTCCGACAAGATCTCTAGTCATACCCCTACGACTGCGGTAAGTTGAACTTTGCCAAAGGCAAGTACATGAGTTCATACACCTCGGGCTTTCTACTCTTAACCAAAAGGATCACACAGTCGCAAATGAGCTGGTCGTCAATCATTAATATAGTATTGAAGAAGGAACGGCCAATCAGTTAAATGAAAGTTTGATAAAGCTATCTATGTACCAGTCCGTCTCCTCCTTTTATCTAAGCAGCTCCTGCACTAAGTGCGAATTAATTGAATTAACATTTTCGGAACCTTCAACTAAAACATAATCTAAGATTTTTACGATTCCAAATATCCGTATAGAGCAACAACGATTCTTCTTACTTATGAGCGTATAAAGAAACCAACTTCAATTCTCCAACTAGCAAACTGAAAAGCCTCTGTGCTTTAACGAGGTACGACATGGATACCGATTTCGGTCCCAACGCCTTGCGAAGAGGATAGTGATAACATACAATATATTTTAAGGCTCTTACAGGGAAGGGAAAGGACTACTAAAAAAAAAAAGCAAAAAGCAGAATCCTTTCAACGGTAAAGTTTACCGTTGTTTAAGATACTTTTAATTAGATATACTCTCTTTTACGTAAAACAGTGTGAGCTGTAAATTGTCTACAGCTTATAGCTACGCATATCCGAAGCCATCGTCGCCTATTCATTCGACGAGTAAGGAATAATATCTACAATGCCACTCAAATAAAAAAGGACAGCTTGATGTGACAAAAGCTTTGTAAAATATTCTCTTTTCAAACCATAACCTTCCGGCAGTCCTCGTCTTCCAAAATTTTGGTATGAAACTAAACTAATTGGTATGAAACCGGACTAGATGACTTAGAAAGGAATTGGTTTGAAACTGGACTAGATGACATAGAATAGGAATAATGAAGGCAGTCCGATCTACGGTTGTGAAACACAAATAATTCAATTCAAAAAAATTTACGAAGCAACATCAATATTACCAAAAAAAAAAATTGTACAACAACTTTGATCGGTTAGTTTATATGGCAGCTATATATACGCTATAAGGGATCTAAAAAATTATCTAAAAAATTTCTTCGGAGATTTCGTAAAAAGAAAATTTTTTTATACAAATATCCACGTATATGACATAGGTGTTCCGATATCAGGTGTTCCGACAAATGAGCAGGACTTTTGCATATACTTTAAGGGATCTCTGACGTTTCTTTTTGAGTACTACAAACATCGTTGTAAATTTAATATTCCCTGCACAGAGTAACCATGATGGAAGGAACAAATTTAGGATTCGCAGCTGAATGTAGGAAAAGAAAGTCAGAAGTGAACGGAAAGTTCGATATCGATACGGTCGCAAACATTGTTAAGCGTCTATGGTATAGAAGAAGAACCCATATAGAATCAGTTAGTGCTGTCCACTGCCAGCTATACCTGAAACTATAGTAGTTACAACAATACCAATACTAAGTCATTGAACGCATTTATCAATAATAGTTTACACATGCATCGGATTTAAATTAACGTTCGAATCTTCCCCCCGGTCCTTAGGGCATTTTATTGTAAATTTGTCCTCTGACTTTGCCGCTTCCAAAGTGCTATGTTTTGGGTATATTTCTACAAAATGTCGTCTTCTAGACGCATAAGTCGCTATAACGCACTTGAGTAAGTGGCATGAGTAAATATTTCAGAGAATCGCGTACATGTCTTTACACATACGTCTGGAGTATTGGCAGCCAACTCACAAGTGCATGACAATTAGCGGTTCAACCGAGCATTCAAATAAATGGCAAGAGATTAATGGCATTTATTTTTCATTTCCACAACAATCTGGTAGCAATTTCGGCAAATTTACAAAGTGCAAGGGTTAAGCAAAGGCGCAGCATGCGAGCGTATACTATTGTAAAATTATATGAGTCTGTGTGTGTCCGCACATACGGTTTGCGGACTGCAGGCAAGTGGATTGCCAACACGAAAAGAGTGCGCGTTGCCATGTTACGTTTATAACGATATTGGCGTTGTTGGTGGCAGTTCAATTTGTTGGCTGGCAGCAGCGCTATTGCAAGTACGGTGCCTGCCACTGCGCGCTTGCCAAAGAGAAATTTATATTTGCCCTTTTTTTGTTTTAGGTGCTGCTTCCTTTGTTTTTGGCGCAGCAGTTGAAAAGACAACAAGTTTTTGGCCTCAATACACGTAACGGTATTGTGGAAACATATCTCTCTGTGTGCGAGTATACGAGTTTTTACGTGTATGTGCTGCTTTTACTACTCGACCAGGCCTTTGCTGCAACTTGGCATGACCGCGGGTGCAAAGGATTAACTAATATATGAGGCTAACGTGCGGCGGTCTGCGAAATTCAGTCATTTTCTCTGCTGTTTGGAAAGTACAAAAGTTTCCGTTGCACAAAAAATAGAAAAAAATAAAAGAAAATCGAAAGAAATTGCTGCTGGTGTCGAATGAAAATTTGGTGGCCGGCGATTGTACGCCTTTGTGGGGCAACAATAAAATTAGAAAGTGCACACAGGCACATATTTACACATATACAAAAAAATATGTACTCACTCATATGATTACACATATGTACGATTACATCTACATGCCACAAATGCTGGTAGCATCACCAGTTTGGCTTCCTACACTTGCTAAATTGTTGCCTTTTTCTCGAAAATTGTTCGCCGCTCTCAAAGTAATGCCGCGCGCGTTGAGCTTGATTGCACCAAAGTAACTAAGTGAAGGATTTAGGAAATTGCTAAAGCAAATATATAACTCCCTTGGGTTGCATTAGGCAGATAGCGGCACACATATTGCACATACACAAACGCACTTAAGGGTATATGTATATGTCAGAGTAGCCATACGTGCGCTCATATTTCGCTTTTGGCTCTACACTTTTTTAAGCTGCCAAAGTTGCTAAAAAGTGCGTTTCCTTTGTCTGCGCTTTGACCGGTTTTCACTGTTGTTCTGTGGCTTCTATGGCAGTGTTTTCTTCTTTTTTGATACTTTTTCATAAAGGGGGAAGTGCCTATGTGTGTGCGGCGTTATATTTCATGGAATAGAATTTTTTGATGAACGCAAACTAAAGACAGGGTGGTTGAGTAGGTAAAACTACGTTAGACTTAAATAAAAATTACGCCGTTGCTGGAATACCATTCATAAATAAATAAATTTCATACTAAAGCTTAGTTTTGAATGTTCAATTTGTATGGCAGCTATATGATATAGTGGTCCCATTTGGAAAATTCCTTGAAATATTTTTGCGTCGTTTTTGGAAAATAATCCGTGCCAAATTTTGTGAAAATATATCGTCAAAATAAAAAGTTTTCAATACAAGAACTTTATTTTGATCGTTCAGTTTGTATGGCAGCTATATGATATAGTGACCCGAATTGGAAAATTCCCTGAAATATTTTGGCGTCGTTTTTGAAAAATAATTCATGCTAAATTTTGTGAAAATATCGCTTCAAATTAAAAAAGGTTTTCTTACAAGAACTTTATTTTGATCGTTCAGTTTGTATGGCAGCTATATAATATAGTGGTCCGATTTGGAAACTTCCTTGAAATATTTTGGCGTCGTTTTTGGAAAATAATCCGTGCCAAATTTTGTGAAAATATCTCGTCAAAATAAAAAGTTTTCCATACAAGAACTTTATTTTGATCGTTCAGTTTGTATGGCGGCTATATGATATAGTGGTCCGATTTGGAAAATTCCTATAAATATTTTAGCGTCGTTTTTGGAAAATAATCCGTGCCAAATTTTGTGAAAATATCTCGTTAAAATAAAAAGTTTTCCATACAAGAACTTTATTTTGATCGTTCAGTTTGTATGGCAGCTATATAATATAGTGGTCCGATTTGGAAAATTCCTTGA
>NW_017535808.1:316957-324166 GCF_001853355.1 Bactrocera latifrons | reverse complement strand
TTTGTATGGCAGCTATATAATATAGTGGTCCGATTTGGAAAATTCCTTGAAATATTTTGCGCGTCGTTTTTGGAAAATAATTCGTGCCAAATTTTGTGAAAATATCTCGTCAAAATAAAAAGTTTTCCATACAAGAACTTTATTTTGATCGTTCAGTTTGTATGGCAGCTATATACCATATTAGTCCGATCTAAAAAATGTTTGCGTCGTTGATAGCTTTGCTTTATATTTATAGCAAATATCGTCAACATATTTTGTCAAATATTCTTTTTCACGATTTCATAAGCATATTTTTGTATTATCAAGACCTGACATCCAAGCGAGTAAAAAATATCAAACAGAAGTTGTATTTTCCTTGTGTTCAAAATACTCTCAATATCAAAACACTGTTAAAAACTATTTTAGTTTTAAAATTACCGCTAAACTGTAGAATATACCCTTCACTAAAAAATAAATAAAATATGCGGTAAAAAAAGGATTTGAGCGCATCGAAAAAATATGTTTATAATAAAATGCCTGAAAGTATGTGAATATTACAAGTTTAAATAAAAAAATAATAAAAAAATATTTTAATTAATGGAAAGTGGCATTCAAAATGTTACTGTGGCTTACAAGTCATCATTACAAAAGAAGAAAATGTTAAATATTCTCAGCTGACCCCTTCCCGAGGATGTCGACTGGTAATATAGCACAGTATCACGATGTTGGGAGGCTCAAAAAGAGCCAGCGCAAAGACAGGGAGCTGACGCTAAGATATAAGCGGCAACCGGAGTCACAGTATGCAACCAAAATATGACCCTTAAGCAGGGAGGCTAGGCAGCTGCCAAAAGTGTTGTTGCTAGTAGTGCATCTACCAAGGAATGACCGACTTTAAAGATCGATAACACTGTGCAGGCAAGGTTTGTGGAGCAGCGTTGTGGAACCTATGAAGAGAGTGCAATATAGCTTGATGAATCCATTGATTGCGCAAAAGCAGTGCTGCTTAATATTAAGCTTGAAGAGGCTAAGTCATCGAAAACAAAAGGGATCGAAAGAAATATCACTATAGCACAAAGAAAATGGGTGCAAGCTGCTCTGACAAATATGGCATTAGAAGTGCTATTTAGCAAGCCAGGTCAGCCGCCGTTATTCACGGATGTCGGTTGGTACCGGAGCCAAATTATGATGACGCGCGATCGTTCCAGTTATATAAGGCCGAAATAGGCAAGGTTGGGCATGTTTACCTCTGGTTGAATATACCAACCTGAGCAAGGGCCGCTAGATATGAGCGATGAAGATTCCTCAACGCTTTCAAAGACCCTGCTCTTGATTTCGAACCACATTCAGGACGACCACAAACATCAACTGATAATAAACACTTCAATAAAATTTAACAATTTATTTGGAAAACAGCGCGACGTTAATGTTTATGAAACAAGGCTTTCCCACTACCAGGATGTCACGTAACGTATTAACACTAGCGATGAGTGCTGGATCTATACTTAATACCCAGAACAGATGTTCAACCGGCGAATAGCGTGGCATAGGTGAGCCGAGGCCGAAAAAACCACGTTAAAGCAGGTCAAAACTCGATGTCATGTTGAGAGTTTTTTTTGATTATTGAGTTGTGGTGCACTCTAAATTCCTTCCAATGAGCCAAACTGTCAAGAAAGAATAGTATTTGAGTTCTATGCGTCGTTTGCGCGAAGCTATTTGCAGAAAGAGGCCCGAATATGGGTCGAAAATTCTTGGTCTTTGCACCAAGATAATACACCGTCGCGTACTGTATTGATAATTCGTGAGTTTTTCCCAAATTGTCAGCCAATATCGTGCTGCAACGACCGTGTTGGCCTCATTTAGCTCCTTGCGACTTCTCAAATTCAAAAAACTTTTTTTGAGTTAATTGAAGACATTAAACGTGAGACGCTACGCGCGTTGAAGACTATTACGGCAAATTTATTTTAACAACTATTTCGAGGATTGAAAAAATGTTTGACACAGGTGTATTATGGAGGATTACTTGAACAGGATCAAAGGGGAATACTTTGAGGAAGACGACGTGGATTTTTTTTTTAGAATAACATAAGAATTTTAATATTATGAACAAGGTCTTACTACTTTTTGCTGATAATAGTATATTAAAACATAGTTTTATGCATATAAAAGACTGAACTAAATCAATACTAAATCTCAAAAGGTTTGGAAATAAAGCTTTCAAAAAAAATATAAAAACAGCAAAAATGCATTTAAAAACAAAAACAAAAATATTAAAAAAATTAAGTCCCATAAAAGCCGTATGTTGCATGGAAAAGTATTAACGGTAAATATTTATTAAAAAATATATGAACAATTTTTGTCGTCACATATTTTATGCGCGCTTTGTTGGCAATAATTCTGCCACAGCAGCACAGCTGAGCTGCGCTTGCATTTTACATTAGTTGATGCTGCCATATTTTTCATATATTTCAGCGACATTTAGCTGGTTGCAAGCCAAATTCGGCGAACACACACGTAACGAAAATGGCTAATGCTGACATGCAATGCATGGCCAATATTGGTTTATTGCTAACTAAACTAAACGAAGCTAGAATAAGGCAAAGACATGTGAATATGTATGTAAACACATGCATATATGCGCAGATGTATATATGTATATAACATTTCTTAGCGTATGTTTGAGCGTATTTCAAATTTAGTATTTCTATGTGTATGTAAGTACGTAGGCGCTTGCCAGCTCGCAATCATTTGGCCATGCTGCCAGCATAAGTCTGGTGGCAGCTGCAGCTGCACCTAAAAATATGCTTTATTTTATATTGCTCGACATAATTTGTTGGCGCAGTCATTCATTTGCTGCTTTAAAGCGCGGTTTTTATTTTTTACAATTTTTCCCGCTGCACATTGCAAGTTTGTGCGCGTTTACTTTGTATGCCCTTTTATATGTATGTATGTGTGTGTTTGTGTGAGTTTGCGTGTATTTGTGCCCTATAACCTTTTCGTTGCTGCATAATTTCTGCTGCAGCTGCTTAGTTATTACTGTTCACCACTACACACACACATACACACAAGTGGCATTTGGTCCAGCCAAGCGTTGCTTGCATTTTTATTGCCTTTGGCAACACTCTAAGTGTATTAAAATTGCAAGAAATATCGCAAATCGAAAAGATTGCATATACAATCAGTAGCAGCATAAACCCAGAAAGAAAGTTTGAAAAATATCGGACTTGCATGAAGTTGCCATACCATATTATTACTACTTTTTGTTCTTGCATTTTATAGCGGTTATGCTTGGTACTCACCTGCAACTGCTGTTTTTGCTGCTGTGTGTTATTGTTGTTTTATCCGTATTTTTCCGCTGCTTTGCTGCGCACTCCTTCGCTGCTTTTTGCTACCCTAAATAGTCTGTTCAAAGTTTGATATGAATTCGTTGCGCTGATTTTCCCACAGCTGTTGGATTTCTTTTACTTTCGAATTGCAATCGCGCGCGTTTAGCTGCAAGCTGTAATGAATTCATAGAAAGATGAAAATGAAAATGCATGCATAGCAAATCGCTTAGAATGTTGTGATTAAATTCGCTTTGTTTAGTTTTCATTTGCTAAGGAAAATGTAATTATCTTTCGATGAGTAATTGAATTGTCGAGAAAATTAATTATTATGTAATTAAAAAGTTTGAAAAAGTATTAGATTAAATAATTGCCGAAGAAAAATATTGAAAAAAAAAATATTGAAACAATAAAAAAATAGTTTCTGAGTGAAAAGTGAGAAATAATGCTATTTTTGTAGCATACTTTTGAGCGGCGATACTGAAAATACTTTTCTATTGCATTGAAAACTATTTGTAATTGAAAAGTTTGAAAAAATATAGTATTAAGTAATTGCAGAAACAAGTTAGTGAACAAAAAATCTTTAAATCATAGCAAAATATAGTTTCTGAATGAAAATTAATGAAAAAAAGTTGTTGCATACTTTTGAGCGACACTACTGAAACAACTTGTCTATTGAATATTGAACCATTGAAAATATTGAAATTATAGTGAGAGATAGTTGCTGATTGAAAATTTAGAAATTATGCAATTTTTTTAGCATACTTTTGAGCGCCTCGACAAAAACTGCTCTATTGAATTGAAAATTATTATGTAATTGAAAAGTTTGAAAAAATGTTGGATTAAATAATTGAAAAAACAATATTGAACAAAAAATTATAGTAAAAGAAATAGTTTCTGAATAAAAATTAAAAAAAAAGTTGTTGCATACTTTTGAGCGACGCTACTGAAACAACTTGTCTATTGATTATTGAACCATTGAAAATATTGAAATTATAGTAAGAGATAGTTGCTGAATGAAAATTAAGAAATCATTTTAATTTTTTAAAATTAAATTATTCTTGTAGCATACTTTTAGTTGCCTCAACCAAAATACTTTCTATTTGAATATTGATAAAAAAAAGTATTGATAATAGTAAAATATAGTTTCGGAATGAAAATTTCTCATTGTACGCAATTTTTGTAGCATACTTTTAGGCGCGCCGTTACTGAAAGTACTGTTCTATAATATGTAAGCAATTTGTTGTAGTTGCTTAATCTTGCTGACTTTTAACACCACATTGTATGTGTGTTAAGTAAATATTTCGCGAAATTTTGTATTGCTTGGCTTATTAAGTGCTGTATTTCTGGCAAAAAATATTATATCTAAACAATCAGTTGTTCGGCAGCTATATGTTATAGCCAATCGTTTTCAATGGCTTTGGTTGTCAACGTTATCATATAAAAAGATAATAACTCAAGAAATTGCATGGTTTTACCTCTAAAATTTAGCAAGTTAAAGCACAATTTTGCATATTTGGATAATCGGTTGTATGGCAACTATAATTTATAGTCAACCGATTGGAATAATTTTTGATATTTTCCTTGTGGATATAATAATAAAGCAAGTTACAAAAAATATTATGTTTTCAGCTTCAAACAATTTTACGTCGTAAGCTTTTCAATTAACGAAGTTATAAGACCATTCTTCATATCTGAATAATTGGTTGTATTTAACCAATTTGAATAATTTTTAGTACCTCTTTACATATCCGTCTCCAGAGACGTAAAACAACGTATCATAAAAAAAATCGAAATTATGTATATAATAAACATCATAAAATTTTAAGCTTGCGCTGTCAGATATAACAATTTGATAAACAAAGCTCAAAATTTTTTTATAATATGAGTGGTTTGTATTACATCGTTTTTGCTTAGCCTACAGCCCTACATCTAGGGTTAACGGTGCAAAAAATAAACAACTAAATGCGGCTAGTAACATCAACTTTCTAAGGTGAAAATAATAAACATTCCTAAACTGTATATTTAAGCCCTGAAATCATACCTTGATGAGTGCTTTCGAAACCACAAAAAGCTATAACTTAACACTTGATATTATAAAAGGCAATCAGTGTCACATTTAAAAACAGCGCTGTCAAGCAAAGTATGTGTTTCACATATGCAAAACTGCCGAAACCCTTTTTTTATTATACAGCGCCTAAAGATATGCAGCACTTGCTGACGTTTAAAGCTATAATTTCATATATGAAATTCCTCAACTTCCGTTTATGGCTGTAGTAAGTAGCTAAGCGTCAGTTGTCAGCTGTCAAGTGTTTGCAAAGTAAAGCGAAAGATTTAATGCCCATTTATGCGCCTACAAGTATACAAATAACAATGTGTCTAATATTAAAATAGACAGACTTAATGCGTTGTGGCTCAACGGTGAAAATATTGCGACAGAGTTGGAAAAAATATATACAAACAAGCATACATACATACATGAAAATTATATAGAGATTATATGAAGTATGTAGCATAGAAATTGTTAAATAAAAGTGTAAAAGTACGTGTGCATATTATGTAAATGTAAACTTATGGTTGAGAATATCTATACTATATGTATATACGCTGCTGTGGTTGGATTTTTGAGTATGTTGCAGAATTACACATACACACATACACTTTTATATATACAAAGGAATTACTGTCAAAGTGCCACTTTGCGTCTTGTACGAGCTGACATAATCCCGAATAATCCACGTAGACGCACGTAGGTTCATGATGCTTATATTGTGTGTACTTAAATAATATGATATATATAAATATACTCGTAGTACTCGAGAATATAAACGTGTCCTACATTCAAAAGTGCAATATTTATGGCTGAAACTAGATCTAGGGCAGTAGGTAACTAAACAGAAAACTTGAAAGCTACTTCCGCAAATATTAAAAAAAAACAGGTGCAAATAAAAGGTTAGTAAATTCAGATCCTCACTACAAGTTGAAGGGTTCGAAAAATGCAAAATTTTTCAGAGGTATTTAGGGGTTAAGGGACGTATTGATTCGATTCCACACATTCGTAGCACACAGACCCACTACTATTAAAAAAGAAATCTCACACTCTTTAACCGATATTTTGGTTAAAAAGTCAACTATAAATGCTGGATCCATATATTAAGAATAGTTTTGGCTCGATTTGGACAATTCTTGATCTTAAGGTGCCATAGTTATAAGAACTTTTTGTGCAAAGTTTATGCTTTTAGTTGTTTCATCGATGCTTTCGAACATAGTGGACTCCAGCCAAGGAAAGAGAAAGCTCCTAATGTCAACAATAATCAGCGTCCTATTATATGGAGCTGAGGTCTGGGCTGATATGTTTAAAAAGAAAAAACGACGTAAGGTCGTGGCCAAAGTGCATCAGCTTACCGAATAGTATCAGGCGATGCAATATTTGTTATAAGCGCTAATGTCCCAATGCCTCTGGCATATGTAAGGAAAACGCTGTTGAACCTAAAGAAAAAATTCTAAAATAACGAGAGCGCAATTGAACGAATAAAAAAAGACACGATACTGGCATGGCAATGAAGATGGAAGAATCAGAGTTACGTTAGATGGACGACCAGACTAATAAAAGTCCCAAACTTTTCTATAAATTCGAAGAAACTTTTACTTTTACACAACTCGGCTGTTATCCGGTCACGCTTATTTAAGAAAGCAACTACTCAGAATGCGAAAAGTCGAAGTGCCGTCATGCCTATAAAACGATGCGACAGAAGACGATGCTAAACAGACTTTCTTTGAACGTGAGCGATGGCAAAGAGAAAGCGCTAAAGTAGAACACCTAGTTGCCCAAATAAACTCGGACAACTTAATCAGCGTCATGCCAATGCATTTGGTTATTCAAAAATAATGAAAAATAATTTATATAATA